>NC_056748.1:54744506-54819506 GCF_019279795.1 Protopterus annectens | reverse complement strand
TATCATCTTCAAACACACTTGGTTGTAATGTAGCCAACCAAGTGAATTTAAGGGATGCAACGCAGATGCCTAATTTTAAAGACTGGCTCACTTCCCCAATAGGTTTGTATAGAACTAATATAGCAACAAATGAGCCAACTGTTGCAGAGGGCAATAACGTGTCATTATCGGACTTATTAAATGAACTGGATGCCAATATGCTTAAACACAAAAAAATTGAGTTTGGAAATAGAATATTTTCAGGAGTGCATAAGACTAGAAATAGTGCCGAAGGGACTCAGAAGTTGGTGTTACCCTAAGGGACTAATTGCGGGTTCTGAATTTCACAAGGATTTTAATCAAATTATTTAATAATCAAGGTTTACAGTTAATGCAGACTATGATAAAGCATTATACTCTAATGATCAAAGACTTAGAAGAGAGAAGAGTCATTAGACATAACCATCAAACAGCATGTGGACTTTATGAGATATAAATATGAATATACACGATGCTTTCAAAGTATGGAACAGCATATTGAAAAAACGAGAAAAATAAAAAAAGTTAGAAAGAAATCGTGTACAATATGATAAGGGTATAGCTTATCCATCACCTCCAAATTCATAAATGTGGTCCAAAAAGCAACTGGATTCATTGGATGAATATAGGTTTGTAGAGGACAAAGATAAGAACACACCAAGGATAAATAATATTCCCACATCACCTTCTCCCATGCAGCAACAAGGGAATTTAGTGATGGAAGATAATCAAGTGAGGAGAAGTGAACGAATAAGAGATCGTAGTAATAATAATGAGTCAGGATCAATGGAAGGAAACAATGAAGCAGTAAACATGAATAGTAATCATGGTTTTCCGAGGTGTGCCAAGAGAAAACAGTGGAACAGGAAGAGAAACCAGAACAGGAGGTGATCATCCAAGATAATCAAGTCAATGTACCTATACTTATAAAAAACAGGAAAAAGGATTTTACAGTTTACAATTTCTCTTCTTTTCAGGTTTCAGAATTTTTAGTGGACTCACTATCTAAAGTTTTAACTTTTGTACCTTCGTGCAGAATGAATCTAGCAGAAACTATCTGTGACTTAAAACTCTTTGTAAGGAAACTGAATTTAAAGCACTTATTAGGTGAGCAACCAAAACGGGTTTAGAGTTGCAAGTTGCTTCAATCCACCACTGCATAATTCACTTTCTATTTTTGAAAAAAATTGTGAGCTGGATTTCAGGGAATTGAGTAAAAGTAGAGAAAGATTCATAGATAATTTGAACAAAGAGGAGAGGGAAAGCCTTGAATGCTTATTAAGGGCTGATATAAGAATCATAAGCCCAGATAAAGGTGGGGGATTGTTTTTTATGGATGTACCAGATTATGTAAAACGTATTAGGGACATCCTGGCAATGGATGTCTATCAAATAGCATCCCTTAATGAATATAATAAGGCTAGTCAATTTATAAAAAGCCTATTAAATGAGTTATTCATAGAAGCGAGGATTGACATACATATATTCAATTATCTAATGATCATGGCACCAAGAGCACCATGTATGTTTGGAGTGCCGAAGATTCATAAGAATCTTCAGAATCCTCCACTCAGACCCATGGTGGATGGAAAAAATTCATCAACATATGCATGTGCTAAATATATAGACTCCATTCTTATGAAATATGTAATAAAAGAACAATGGATCATTAAAAATTCTTGGGCACTTTTGGAGAGATTAAATACGTTTACATACAAAGAAAATTACCATTTTTTGACAATTGACGTAAAAGAATTATACACCAGCATTCCCCATAATGAAGGGATAGAATGGGTGACAACAAGAATGCATCAGAAGAATGCTCCAGAAGATGAAATTTCTTTAGTACAAGAAATGTTAGACATAATATTATTTTATAATTATATTTTGTTTGAAAATCAATATTATGTTCAGAAGAAGGGAGTAGCTATGGGTTCGCCATGCGGTTCAAGTTATGCCAATTTGGTGATGTCCTATTGGGAAAGCAATTATGTTTTTCCCAATAATATTTTCAAAGACGTAGTTAGGTTTTATGTCAGATTCATTGATTATATCTTTGTGATAATGGAAGGTACAATACAAACAGCTACAAATTTGGTAACTTTGTTAAATGAATCGACTGAATTTTTGAAATTTATATTTTCATTTAATACTACATCTATATTATATTTAGATGTACAACTAACAAAGAATATACAACAAAGACAATATGAAGCTTTATTGTATAGAAAACCCACATATTCGAATAAATTCTTACACTTTTCTAGCGCCCATCCATTGTACCAAAAACATTCAGTTTTGAAAGGTCAACTGGTGCGGGCAGCAAGAATGATAACAACAGATGAGAAATTTCGGGAAGAATGTTTCAATTTGAAACAAATGTTTTTGAACAGAACATATCCTGTTGAACTAATAGAAGAGATGATTTTAGAAGTAACATCAAAGAGAATGAGTGGGTTTTATTCACCTATATTAAAACAAAAAGGTGACATAGAGCCTAATTAGAACAATTTACATAATAATGAGAATTTGAATCAAAATTCGCCAATTTTAAGATGTAAGGAATATAATCTGGCATGTATTATGAATTTTTGTTCAGATTATGGTCCTATAAAATAAATCATAATTAAAAATTGGTCTTTGTTAAAGGATGATGTTAGTTTGGGATTGACTTTTAATTTTATACCCAAAATTGTATGGAAGAAAGGTAATAATTTCAAGGAAATGTTTCAAAAACAAAAACTTCCACTTATTAGGAATGTAGGTATGATGCAATGTGGAAGCTGTCCTTATTGTTATATAATGGATATAGGGAATAACATTGGCATCAATGGACATAACATTTTCATTAAAAGAAAGTTCAATTGTAACACAAAAGGAGTGGTATATGCAGCAAAATGTCAGGCATGTCCATCCTTTTATGTGGGAAAAACAGACCGCAGACTCAGAGATAGAGTGTCTGAACATTTAAGAAATATAATGCAGCAAAAAGAAGATAATGCTTTAGCAAGACACATCATATCTCATCCTGAATATAAGTTCAAATTTAAGGTAATTCAACAAGTCAAACAAGATATAAGAGGGGGACCTACCAGCTTATTATTAGAGAAAATAGAATTATTGTGGCAAATAAGGCTCAAAGCATTTATGTATCCAGGACTAAATGACAAATGTTCGATAATGTGCTTATTAAAATTGAGGAGTTTAGAGAGATGAATGATCAGGCTAATAATGAGCAATAGTATTTCCATTGTTTCAGTAATCTATATATATATAGATCTATACATATATATATATTTACGAATATATACATGCTTTATCGTAATACAATAATATGAAGGATATATGTGTACACATTTATAAAATAATCCATCTATGTCTAGCTGTTTTTTAAAAAAATGAAGAAAAAAACTTTTTTTAAATATGAAGGAAATGGTTTAACTTAACATCAATTAGATCGAAGTTCCCTCATACTTCATTAGGTTAATAATAAACATTTTTTAGACTAATATGTTTAAATAAGTGTATTTTAAACTTAAATATAAGGAAGAAGCTGCTTTCAGATCTTTCAGTTTATTTTAAATTATTTTAATGGAGTGTCAAAGTATTTTTCATTGCATGAAATGGTTTTAGAATGTATATACCTTTAAAATTTTGATTGTTCAATAACACGCCTTTTTTGGCGCAAATTTTATTTAAGGTTTGAATTCAATAGAGTGATGACATTTCTGAAGAAGTCCTTCAACTTAGTAGGATGAAAAGCGTGTAAAATTTCTGCGTTTAAAAGTATTAAATTGGCATTTGTTTTATAGCTTGGTTTCCTGGCGTTCCTTTCAGTGGTTTGTTTCATAAAATAAGTGTACTTTCCTTTTACAGTTGCGAGATGTGTGCTCTATTTTATAGTACTGTATTCCTAGGCCTCAAACTCTTACAGCAATAAATGTGGACAAAGTCATATGTAATAGGGGCCAAAGTCGAAGTAATAGGGATGACACTTATATACTTGCTATTACAAACTTATTAAGGCAAATGCAGTAACAGGTTTTGCACTTGCATGATTTTTCTGATGGGTTTGAGGTCTGAATCTCACATGTCTGACATTACTTAGTGACATCAGTCCTCAACCCTTATGCAGTTATTTGACTGAAAACCACAATTATATCTGTAACTATAGAAAGACTGGACAGTCTGTGGAAATCTGTACAGTTGACAGGTATTACTGCATTACATACCAACTAAGCCCATACTTCACAGCCTCTTACAGCCACAAATGTGGACCAAGCAATAAATACTGGGGGTACAAAGGCGCAAAAATAGTAACACATTTTACATATTCTTCTACAAACCTTGAAAAGTGATACAATAACAAGCTTTGCATTAGCACAGATGTTCTGAAAGGTATGAAATATCATTCTGACTACAGTCCTCAATGCTTTGGCTGAGATTTGCCAGACAAACACAATTTATGAGAAGCAAACAAAAATTATGAGGCAACATCTGTACATTCTGCAAAAAACATACAGTTGAGAGGTATTACGAAGCAGTCTTTAATGTTTAATGCTACAATAACAGTACTGTTGTGATGCATACATACCACATTCTGCTTGCATCCATGCCAATCGACTTTCCCTGGGCTCTAACATTCAGATCATGATCTGCCCCAGCTGTGGAGAAAACAGAACTGAACAGAGCAGAACCAAACAGAATTATGAATACCAAGCCTTACAATATGCATCTTTAAACTATTACAAGTAATGTCTGAAAGTCATACTTACACATCTGCGGGGTTCAACTAGTCTGACATTCCTCGATCCAATGGTCAAGGGTATCACTCCTCCTCATCCTGAGGTCTTGGTAGTGGTTCCTACACTATTCACCAGTGCAGGGGCTACTGGTAGCGCTGCTCAGAGCCCAGGCCAGACTATTCCATCCCTCTGTCCTTAATTGTGAGCTATGATAGTGCCTCTGCAGGGGCTAGGGCCCATGGTCATTCACTAGGAGTCCAACAAACACTTTGGACTTCTGGACACCCCACCTTTGAGCCCTAAATATCAAAGCCTCTCCAGAAACGCCTTCCATGTCTGTCACAGTGGAAGTGTAATGTAAAATGATATACTCCCACTAACTGCATGTATCCCATTTACTAATAGGGTGCAGTTTTTGATTTGGCAACATTTGAAAAAGCTGCATGTCACTTACCATCACGCAAACAGGGTGCAAAGGGTGCAACGTGTTTGTGCAATAGTAAATGATGCAGACGTTTGATAACTAATGCAATTTCTTTTTTTTTATTAAATAATTTTTATTTCAGAAACTTAATATACAATAAAGTTAAATTAATTAATCTCTTTTTCTATTTTTTAAACACAAATAAAATGAACATTACAAGAAATAAAAACACAAAAACAAACAATTTATAACTATATACAATATGTTCATCATAGATCTAATGCAATTAAGATATTTCATAAATATGTATATGATATATACTGTAATATTGAATTACTTTTGTAACAAATCATATATTTTATTCCAACTGTGAAGTGTAGAAATATTTTTAGAACCTCTATTCCCGATGGTCTGCTTTTCCAAACAACAAACTTCATTAAGAAGACTTTTACATTTTTGTAATGATAGAGAGGAATTTCCAATTTCTAGTAATTATTTTTCTTGCTATAGTTAGCATAGACCAAATCAAAGGATAATTAGATACCTTAATACAGGTTGGAAATGGAGTATTGAATAATATCAAAGATTTAGATAAAGTGAAGTTATCTGTAAAAATAGCTTGCATAAAAACATTTATATCTTCCCAACATTTCTTAAATTCATTACAAAGAACATGTGGGACCAATCAGCATTTAAATGATTATTACACCTCCAACAACTTATATCTTTTTTTTCAATTTTACTCAATATAAGAGGAGTAATAGAGGATCTATTTACATATTTCCAGGAAAATATTTTCCATCTTAGCGAGGATGTAGTCAGACTTGATGATTTTAATATATTGATTTTATCTTTGCTTGTGGGTAAATGATTATTAATGGAATAGAAAGAGTTCCAGTAACTGTCTGGGTAAACATCTAGGTCCGATTTTATAGCTTTATATATATACAAAAGTTTATTGGAGGATGGAGAATTATTCTGAAGAGATAAAATCAAGTAATGTATTAAGTTTGGTATTACTTTCTTAACAGAGGGGGGTATTAAATCAATTTTATTTTGTATAAAATTCCTTCCTTCTTGTAGCTCCAACCAAAGAAAGAAATAAAATCTGAATTCAGCATCGATTAAATTTACTGATTTCAAATCATTATTTGACATTGTTTGATACCAAAAGAATACATTTTTCTGTTTAAATGTAAACATTTTATTAGAATCAGAGGTAAAAAAAATCATAATGTGTAGGCTATGGGAAAGAGAAGGAATAACCAGTCTTTATATACATTGTATTTAAATATAAAATTTCTAAAGGATTTTAGCAGAAGTGTTAAATAATTACTTTTAAATTTTAGGGAACAGGAAATGGAAAGCTGATCTTTTATGACCCAAATGGAAGGGTTGTTTATAAACAACAATTTTTGAGAATTATTTTTTATAGTATCCAACAGTGATATTTCAAACAATTCTTTCCATTTATCTTGATATTCAGTATCAATTAAGAGAGAAATCACTTTTACTGTAGAGGATATTGAATAGAATTCCAAATTAGGCACAGCTATGCCTCCATTATCCCAGTTTTTCATATGGTGAGATAAAGCAATTCTAGATTTATTTGGAAACCATAAAACATTTTGAAATATTGCATTTATTTTTTTAATTATCCAGTATGGGGGGTAAAGAGATGGATTGAATAATGTAAAGTATTTCAGGGAGTAGGATCATTTTAATAATAATGAGTCTTTCATCCATAGAGAAAGGTATTTTATTCCATCTCTTTGTCAAGTTGTTTATTATTGTAAGGCATTTATTATAATTAATTTGTATGATATTTTTAGTATTTTTGGCAATTGAAATACCTAAAGAAATTGATCAGATTGAGTTGGATATTTTTTATAATCATCTTGTAAATTAAATTGTTTTGGGCCGATTAAGAGAATTTGTGTTTTATTATTATAAAAAGTTAGACCAGATTTCCTTTGAAAAAGATTTATGTTATTAAAAAGGGCTCAAATAGTTTTTGTCTGCCAGGGTAAGAAGAATGTCATCAGCAAACAACTGTATTTTATAAAATAAGTTGAAATTTAGATTATAACATATTATATTATTATCCCATCTAATTAAATTCACCCATGGTTCCATAATTAGTGTAAATAATAAAGGGGATAATGGGAATCCTTGTTTCGTGCCTTTTAACTAATGGTATATTTTGAGAGATATTTGTGCCAATTTTAATGTATGCTTGACTGCCTATATATAGCTGGGAAATGAGATTTATAAATTTATAGGAGAAACATAGTTCCTCTAATAGGATGAATAAGTAATTCCAGTTAATAGAATCAAATGCACTATTAATATTTAAACTAATATTTAAACTAATTAATGTCAAATTTTTATTTAATTGTTTAACTGATTCCATCAAAATTAAAGTTCTTTTTATGTTATCATAGGAATTCCTATTTATTATGAATCCTGCTTGATCATCGTCAATCAGGTTAGGGAAGAATTGTTTTAATCTATCAGCATAAATGAACATTTTGTAATCTATATTAAGTAATGAAATGGGTCTATAAGAGGAACATTTTGTAGGGTCTTTGTTGGGTTTCAATATGGGTGAAATAAAAGTGTATTTCCATGAAGGAGGGGTTTTGATAAAGTTTTGGCCTATATTAAAGACTTCATGAAGTAATTTTAGTGCCGAATTAGGCAATATTTTATACATTTCTGGAATTATACCATCATTTCCTGGGGCTTTATTTTGTTTTAATTTATTAATTTGTGATTTAATATCTTTAAGAGATATAGACTTATCTATAATATATTTTTGTTCTAAAGATAGTCTTTATTAGTATATTTGTTAACAAAAGTTTTTGTATCTTCTTTAGGATCTATTGTATTAGAATTTTGGTTAATATTGTTAAAAACCTCTCTAAACTCAGATAGAATGTTATGTAAGTTTGCTACCATCTTTTTTTTTTTTTTTGAGGAGAATATATTTCATTGATATGATTCATTTTATTAAATCTTTGAGTTTTATTAGCCAATGACTTTAAGGATTTTGGATTAGTTGAATAATTGACTAATTTATACTTTTCTAAAATTATTTTTGTTTTATGGTTCAATATTTCAATATATTTGTTATTTAGATAGTTTATTTATTTTTGTTTATCATTTATATCTGTATCTGCTTTTTGATTAAGCTTTAAACTATCTAGTTTATGTTGTATATCACAGAGTTCTTTATCCCATCATTTTTTTATTATAATACCAGCTCATAATTCTTCCATATAAATATGCTTTTAGAGCATCCCAAATATATATTTCTGGTATGTTATTTGCGTTATTTAGTTCTATAAATTTTTGGATTTCAATTGTAATGAATTCTTTAAATTCTTTTAATTTTGTAATATAAGCAGGCATTCTTTTGATTTGAATGGTCTGAATATTATTAATGTGAAGTTCAAAGGTAATAACATTATGGTCAGATATAGGCAAGTTATTATTTTTGTATTATTTAGAAAGTCTAATAAATCATTAGAAACCAAAACTCTGTCAATTCTAGAATGTGAGTTATGTCTATGGGAATAAAATGTGTAAAACAATAAATTTGAATCAGCAAAATTATTAATGTCTTTTAAAAGGAATATTTCAGTAAAATCTTTTAATTTTTTATCCGAAGATGAGATCTTCCTTTTACCTTTATTAGAAGAATCATTATAATCCAATATATTGATTTCCCTTTTGTAAAATGTACAATTTGATCTAGATGTTGTTTAACAGTGTTAGTACCTATACCTGTAATCCAATATATATTAATTAATGTATAAATGTTTTTATTTAATTCCAAAATTATAGCACAAAACATTCCTTTATTGTCTTTGTAGATATCTATTATTTTAGGTAATGGTGATATGTTATTCTACATGATGGCCACTCCTCTTTTCTTTTCAGAATGTTCTGAGCTTACCAATACAGAATAAGATTTATTATTGAGTATAAATATTTCCTCCGACAGTAGGTGAGTCTCTTGTAAAAATATTAGTTGTGATTTTTGAAGCTTAAGGTATCTAAATAAATCCCCTCTCTTATTTGGATTATTTAAGCCATTAATGTTGATAAAAATACTTTTTATAGCTGACATTTAAATTAAGGAAACCGACCATCGGGTATTAATATTGTAATAACTTCCAGTAATATAATGCTAAATTTTCCAGTTGGAAGAGTCATAACAACTTTCTGATTTTTTAGAAAGTATTTACTTTTTATATTAGTGGTGAACATCAAAAAAGCTAACAAATGACTAATACCATAACTAGATAATGAAACAATAGTTACAATCCATCCCCATCTGGAGTATAAAACTCCCAATTTAGGTGACATAGTATCACCTAAATTAACCCTTAAACTAGTATCAACATCAAACCAGCTACTGTCTAAAAAATTATGTAAACTTCAGATTGAGAATATATAACTTCCCGTGTGTCCCCCCCCCCCTTTTCTTTTCTTCTTTTCTTGCCCTTTTTCTTTGTTTCCCATAGGAGAAAGAATAAGATTTTAATCATCATTTCTGTAATAATTATATTATTATATTAATATATTTATCTGGCCATTTTACACTTATCAATTAGACATCTAATGGTAAAAGATCAAAATGTAACATTTCTTAGATTGAGATGCAAGAAAGTATCACATCAGAATATATATTATTACTAAATTCTACGGCTTCCAAATCAAATAGGTAATTATTTAAAAGAATAAATAAATACCAATGCCAACTTATAGCCAGCTAACCCATCTGGACAACAGGAGAGTTTAAATAAACAACTATAAGATTAGTACAATTAGACAACAGCCTTAAGGTGTTTCATTAATAAGACTAACATAAGTATTTCAGACCTCCATACAATAAAGCTAATGTCTCTGAAATGAGATATTATGATATATATTTAGCCATATGAATAATTATGTGGTCTGAAAGGACCAATACAAATGTGTGACAACATTATGATAGGGTCTCTTAAAAAAAAATCATGTTTAACTGTAAGGGTTCGTTTATAAATACAGCCAAAAGCAGTGTTTTGTTATTTAAAAATGCCTAATAACGAATTACTATATATATATCCTTTTAGCAAAAACAAAAATAACCACGTAAAATTTAGGCATAATGAAAATTTAGGAATAGTCACATTATCATAGTAATAAATGCGTGTTCTTAGGGAGATTTAGATGACTGACTAAGTATATGAAAAGCATGTGTACAAAATGAAAGTGATTATTATACAAGGATGAATTCTATATAACATAAACAAATGCAATGGAACAAACTCGGTTGTCTTCTTGCAGGATTATATTAATTCATCCCTTCCTTTCTTATTTTCACCTCCCTTTCCTTCATATTATAAGAGAAGGGAATCTTGCTTCTGTTCATGACCTCTGCTCCTATAACTTTTTTGAATGGTTCCATGTGTCATATTCCCACAAATTCTACAGCTTATTGTGTTGCCTACTGCAGCAGCTCCTATTAACAGACTGTATACAGCTTGATTCCTATTTGATCTGAACACTACCAATTCTGCTGCAGCATAACCCTCCTCACTCATTACTGTTACAATTTATTCTAACATTAAACATAACTAAACTAGATTATTCTCTACACATTTGATTTCTTAGGTGGATTACAAACATATTACATTTTAGATTAAGTTATTTAAATAGTAGAGAAAACAGCTATTAAACCCACTAAGTACTGTAAACACATAGTAAACATCCATGTTTTCAAAAATGTAAGTGCTTCATACTAAGAAAAAACATGTAAACTTTGGAAAGAGAACTTACAAGTGTTAAGGTCATTCTGCAAAGATCCATAGAAATATGATAGTTATGCAATAAATAGAACATTGCATATAAGAATAAAGTCAAACTAATAAAACAAATGAGTCATTTGTTGTTATAACCATTTAGGAGATCAGCTACTTCACTAACTTCAAATTAGCATTTCAAAGTTCCATGCCTACATAAATAGAGAAGGTCTAAGGTCAAATGTCATAAATGAATGCAGATTTATGAGTCAGGACTTCCCATCATGTACCAAAGCTGTTGGCTACAATAAAGGACCTCTCAAGCTCAATTTAGATAAATGTTTTTGCATGCCTTCAGTGGGAAACCAATGGGAAGGATCGTCATAGAATTTATTATTTTTAAAACATCAAGTTCAGCATGAGAACCAGGCGACATGACAACAAATTAGCTTCAGGGATTCAGTTAGTGCGAATAATCATTTTCAGCATAACCCGTGTAACAAATCTAGCACTGCTCCAACCACCCTATCCACATCCAAACACCAAATCAAAATAAAATAAAATAAACATACCTTAACCAGCCACTATACAGCATCCAAATGCAAGAATCAACAGGGACATGCTCCCAAAACACAACCATTTGTGTTTGTCTTCCAGCAATACTCTGCAATTTCTGCCACAACAACAAATGACCAGAAAACTAGGTAAATTGACAAAAAGGCAGCAATCACCTGCCTAGCACATAGTGCCACAGCAAGATCCATAAAGAGGGCTTATAAAGTGACTCAGCCTAGTGATAATAATTAAGCAAGCAAGACCACACATAGACAATCAATACAACATGACTATACCTATTTCAAATGCTTATTCATTTTTTACAAAGCATCTACGAACTAACAATAGGAAAACCATACAAGTTACTAATATAAGTGACCTTTCCATAAGCAACAAGCAAGATGACATCCCCAAATTATCATAACAGTCAAACTGTTAGATGTAAATAATAAAGCAAAAGTACATAAACCCAAGAACAAAAACGAAATACAACACAAGACTACAACCATCATTTTTTAAGCAAGATACTATTATAAGACAAGAAGTTAGCAGACAATACAATAAACAAACTAAATAGCTCACTTGTAAATCCAGATTTATTTCCTCTATTTATAGGGTCATTACAGCTGAAAACTTAGTTTCGGTAAGATTTTCATTACAAATGGAATATTTTGAAGCCAATAGGGTTTGAATGATAGTAAGTAGGTAAATCATATCTTGAGCTTCTTTTTAGGATCAAAGGTTTTCCAAGTGTTACTATCAGCATTTCTTTAAGGCTAGTGCTAGCCCACTCCATATCTTCAATTCTTTCTATTATTCTGTTGTTTTTAATAAATGAAATGGCATTATCTAAATCTTCAAAAGTTTTTTGTCTATCTTGAAGGAAGATTTTTAGTTTTGTTGGGAATAAAAGTTTTGCTTTAATTTGATTTTTCTTAAGTTCTTTGAGTAAAGGTAAAAGGAGTTTTATTTTAGAGATTACAGCAGGGGGAATAATCATTATCAAATCTAATGACTTTGTCTTTTATTTTGATTTGTGATTTTGCCCAAGCTGTTTTTAATACCAGTTCTTTATCATGAGAAGAAAGAAATTTCACAATGACAGATCTAGTAAAATTAGACTTGTTGTTTTTAGATGTTACCAAGGATCTATGCACCCTTTCGACACCATATGACAGAGCCTCTGGAAATTTCAAAATATGAGGTAACCAAGAAGAAAGAAATTTCACCATATGTGTTCCTTCTATGCCTTCAGGTAAGCCAAATATTCTTATATTACTTCTTCGTGATCTGTTTTCAAGATCATCCACTTTTGATTGAAGAAAAGTGTTTTGTTTTAAAAAAATTTCAATGTTAAGCTCATTTTCTTGTGTTTTGGTGTCAATATCATTCAATGCAGTTTCTATTCCTGATATTTGTTTTTTCTGTTGAATAAGGTCATCATGTATAAGATCCATTTGCTGCGTACATTTCTCCTTAAAGTTATCTATTTTCATATCTATTTTGTCTAGTTTTGAAAAGAGTTCTTGTAAGTTGGTTATTAATAATTGAAGTTCTTTTTTAAATGTTGATTCTTGTTGTGAAGATTTGTTATAGCTCATGTTGTTCTGCTGCTGAAGATTTCTAGTAGATTTTTGACAGGAAAATTTAGTATTTATGTAAAATAAATTATATTATCCTAATATATTGTTTAAAAAAATAGTTTAGGACAAAAAATCCAATATTAGGATAAATAGGAATTAAAATGCTTGTCAAGAAATGGTTTGAAAGACAGAGCTGATAAAAAATGCTGCTACACTGTGGACATCTTAGCCACGCCCCCACTAATGCAATTTCAATGTTATTTAAGATACAGACAATTCTGTAACTGTGTTGGTCAAATGGGAAGTGCATTCCAAGCCACACAGCAGGAATATACTTGCCTGAACATAGTACACATTATAACCACAGTCATATTTTTGCTATTAAATAGACAATACATAGATTAATAAATAATTACATAACTGACACAATATTATTGTGTCAGCCCTAAGTCGTATAAATATTATATAAGCTACACTAGGTCACCTGCTTTAAGTGAGAATAAGTGAGAGTGACTATAATGTGAACTGGAACAATATTAAAATCAAATGGCCTACAGTGTATTTGAATTCCGCACCATATGGATGTTAATCCTGTACTTACAGCTATTGCCACATGAAAGATGGGAAATCTGCTCTGTATGTGTCAGTTCATTGCTAAATACTGCAATGTCATAACAGTAAAATAAAGACTGCACATCTTGTACTCGAACCCAGGACCATCTAGACTTCAGACCTACACTTAACACCTGGTACAACAGAGTAATTCCATAGTGTCCCCTAACTTAATATTTATTGTTAATTTCTTGCTAGTAACTGCAGCGCAACTGTGTTTACTGGGTTTTAGCTATGCACAATTTCATTAACAGAAAGCATCCAGTTTCTACTTTTGGTTGTCTGGGTCCTGTCTGCTACATTGGTGGTCCAGCCATCCATTTTGCACAATGCTGCTCTACACACAAACCTGATTAGCATAGCCAAACCTGTTTGTGCTAAGCAGTATGTCACGCAAACAATGCATACTCCATCACCCACTAAAGTAAGACAAAAAAAGAAAAAAAGGGGAAATACATTTTGTTACTAGACAGGAGGTATGTCTGCAGAGGTATGGATTTCCAATCTCACTCCAATGCACCTTCAGAAAACAGGATGGGTGCCTTATCACTATTTGCCACTCAAACAGCTTGGCAGCAAAAACTTTAAGTTATCCATCACACAACAATCTTCCACAATGTATTTTAAATTATATCAAGCCATCAGCTGTTATTTATACATGTATTATATGAAATATAGTTGCACATACTGCATTTAGTGATTACACAACCTGTTGAGACTATTGCTTGAAATTATACCAATCTGTGTTTCTCGACCATTCAGGACTTATCTGACCAGTATTCAGAGATATGCACTGTGAAAGCTAGTCTACCTCATTTACCTTACATTGTGTGTGTTTATTAACTGGGAATTGTATGATATGCAGTTGTCAGCAAATGAAGCCCAGATTGGATGACACAAAATAAATACACTGCTCTTTGGTGGTGGGAGCAAAGGTGAATTCTTGTTATGGCACATGCAAGGGTACATTGTTCTTTCAAGGGAGTGGGGCAAGCTGAGGTCATGTTATGGCACAACTTCTCTATGTAAAGATAATCCATTACAAACATATGATGCTGAACTGAGGCCATGCATTGATCACCAGTACTTTGGAGAGTTATGAATGAGTGAATCTTGCATGGCTGAAGACTACCCCCAGGATTCAATAAACTCCATATAGGAATAGTGTTATTCCTACATAGAGTGAATGGTGTTCACGTCCGCATCCCCTTCTCAGCATCATGCCTTTCATATTAATGAAGGTGCACTACTGAGATGGATCTGTAAACACAAACACTGAGTGCAGGGGGCATGTTGCAGTAGTTCTCGCAGATCTAACACTCCCCCTGCACTCTCAAAGTGCCGTACAGCACTTTTTAAATGCTTTCAGTGTCCGCACACACTGAAAGCAACTAATAACAGTAAAACAGTGTCCACAGACACTGAAATAGGTAGTAGGACTTGAAATAAATGCAGGGGGTGTTTGACAGGTACTGCCACACAGCCCTTGCATTGTGAAAGTGCTGTACGGCACTTTACAATGCTTTCATTGTCTGCGGACACTAAAAGCAGGATTGTCAATGGGAAGCAATGCAAGGGGTGTGTGATAGATACTGTCACACACACCCTGCATTGTCAAAGTGCTCTATGCCACTTTACAGTACTTTTAGTGTCCACGGACACTGAAAGCTGGAGTGTGAATAGAAAGCAATGCGGGGGGTATGTGACAGGAACTGTAACACACTCCCTGCATTGTCAAAGTGCCATGCGGTACTTTACAGTACAAGTGTGTCCTCAGACACACAGGCATACCTGTCAACTTCTTAGTGTCCAAAATCTGGACAAAGGGCAAAAAAATGGCAGGACAAAGGTCCAAAAATAGGGATATATTTTAAGTACAACCTTTAACTTAGAAAGTTGATAGAATAATAGACTGTATTTTAACATAACATTTTCTGAAGGATTAGAAGTCTGAAGCTCAAATGTATGCTGTTATTTAGTGACTTCAATCCTGAGATCATCTCATTGATTTGCAGAAAACCACAAATTTTATAAAGAATAAAACAAAAATATGAGCCAAACATCTGGATAGTCTGCAAAATTATGGACAGTTGAGAGGTATGCACACACCTCAACCTCTTCCACCAAGAAATCTGGATAAAACCATGAAATAAACATGGAACAAATGTCCCAAAATAGGGCAACTCTAAAACATATTGCACATACAGACTTAGAAAGTTGATAGAATGGCAGGTAGTGCATTACCAAATATGAATCAGCATTAGTTTTAATATATGTAATGAAAGTGGTTGTATTAAATTTTTTTCCCATTACAAGTGAAGTTTAAGTGTAGCTGAGTGGGTTTGCATGTCATGGCGCTTTGCTCAGCATTGCTTAAACATCTTACAGGAGCTAAATACAAATGTATAGCTAAAATCCTCAGCGGGGAGATAGCATAGTGGTTAGAGCTCCGGCCTTGCATGCAGCAGTTCACAGCTTGAGTACCAAGACAGGCCCTTCATTTTTACATGGGAAAGCATTGTTAAAAATGTTTTTATTTTCTTAAATGATGTAGTAATTGATATTTGTTAACCAGGGTAGTGTAGCTGGTCCAACATTGAATTGTCAGTGGATATAACATGTGAAATCACGCATGTAAACACAAGTGTCCCATACAGTATAGTCACACCCCAAGGTAGTGTAATGAAAGCACATAGGGGGATGTCATGTAAAGTACATTATATACACTTAATAATATATTAGTAATGATTAATTAATTTGCAATTCTGAAATATTTTTTGAAATGAAAACTGAGCAATGCTTAGCAGTGTTTAGCTCTGCTTAGCCAGTATGAGCATTGCTTAGAAGTCTCATTCTAAGCAGTATTCACCCCAGCTGAGCAGATATGCACACCACTAAGCACTGCTCAGCATTTTCCCCTTTAAGCACTGCTCAACTCAGCTTAGTGGTTTTGTGCACAGCTGAGCTGTGCTCAGCATTTTCAAAAATGGTCCAATGATGGCAAACGGTAGGAATATGGCCTTATTTAAACTGCATAGGTGGGAATACAGCCAGAACCTGTTGTAGTTTGATCTCTGTAGGAACTATGTCTGGCGTTGGAGAGG
Source organism: Protopterus annectens (assembly GCF_019279795.1). Lineage (NCBI taxonomy): Eukaryota > Metazoa > Chordata > Ceratodontiformes > Protopteridae > Protopterus > Protopterus annectens. Next base: position 54,802,673 of record NC_056748.1, on the reverse strand, counting down.
GAGCATGCTTTTGGGCACAGACCTGGGGCATCTTGGAGTCCAGGATCATGGCTGGGCTCCTTGTTAAAGACCATGGCCACAGACTGTTGCAGGGCCAGTACCAGTGCTCACAGTACAAAATGGAGGCCTGGGACCATCTGGCACATGATCGCACCAGCGCTATTGGAATCCCCCGAACTGGTGAGCATGTACAGCGTTATTATTCTGATCTAAAGTATAAGTAGGAGGTCACTCTTGGCCCAATGGTCCAAGAAGCTTGAGATGGGGATACCCCAGTAGTAAGTATCTCACCCATATCAGTACCAAGCTCTAGCCTATGTATGTGATAGACATGTATGTGGTAGACATATATGCTTAATGTTTTCTTTTCCCTACATCTGAAGAGGAGAGAACTAGCAATCGTGAGGCCCATGTTGACAGATTGGTGAGGTTGCAATGAGAGTCTTGTGAGTACAGATTTATCTTGTAGTATATAGTCTAATAAATAAGAAGGAGTACATTGTTTACTGCCAGTAGGTATAGTGTGTTCTGAGTGTACTGAATAAAATAAAAAGATTGTCAGACCAATATTGATCTACAGGATATGCAGTAATACTGAATGCAGAATATCAACTGTAATAAAGCACTGTGTCATGCTACTCAAATAAAGATTTATACCAGAAACTGTTGTGTTTAATCTGGTTTGTTGTTGAAGAAATAGAATGTGTAAAACAAGATATAAATGAAATATGAAATATGTCATGCACTAACATCTGAACCTTGATTAGTAATGTGTAATGGATTACAGTGTATCCCCTGCAGCATTGCCTTGTGTTATCCTTTGCATTTCAGATCAATGTAGTCCTGAATGTGGGTATCTTGCTGCAGGCAAGTATGAGAGTGTAATAGGTGGAGACTGCAAATATATGATGTCCAAATGTTTAGGGGTCGGGTATGTAACCCAGCACCCTGCTATACTGTGTACAGATCACACATATTCACATCTACTAGGGGTTAAATGTGTACACCCGCTTTCAAAGGATTAATACACAGTACAAAAACTATGTATGTTCAACTGCCACTACAGTATTTGGTGACACTCCACTTAGATTACAAGGTCAGATTGTCTAATCAAGTGAGTATTAGGCAGAAATCAGTCAAGCGACAGACAGCAGTTCCCCAGTAGCTCAGTGTGCTGAGAAATAGATCTGTTGTTCATTTTTGCACACACAGGCCATGGTTTGAATCCAGGGAGTGGAACTAATATCTGTGAATATTTACAGACAAGTAATCCTGAATATGTGTACAAATAGTCAGGTAGTGTTAACAGATATTTTCTCCACAGGTTTTACAGGTAAAGAAATGATTGTAGTAGCTGTATGATGGGTATACTAATGCACTTTGTGTCCAAATGTTCCAGTGTCCAACCTCATGCCTGCAAAAGACAGCAGGACAGGTACATAAACCATGCACTCTTCCCAATACATGTTTCTCAAGTGTCACACTGTCATGGCTAGTGATCACTGTTCCCAATAACCTTGGACACAGATATGAATCTAGTTGAAGAATGCCAGTAGCACACTCACACAACATCAGTGCAGGTTACACCTTGTTAGTCATATATGTAACTCTAATAAAACAAAATAAAGACGGCACGGATCACCCCAAAATACATTTTAATCCCACAGACATCCAACAGTAAGCACTTTCATCACCTATAGTGACTTCTTCAGACTGAATAATGTTTAAAAACAAACATATTTAAAAAACACATAAGCCAGTAGTGTAGATAGTAATAAAATTAAAAGTATAATTATGAATAATTGGAAAATAATTCAGAGTTCAACTGAATTTAAAGAGAGACTAGGCAATCAACCTCAATTTGTGTATAAAAGAGGGGAAAGTTTTAAAAACCTTTTTCAAAGCAAATTAAATAAGCCTATTGTGAGTAATATGAGTAAGGTAGGCATGTTTAAATGTTTTAATAGCAAATTATGCGATTATTTGTTGACAGATGTACAAGAAATTAATATTAATGGCTTTAGGTACAGTTTTAAAAGTTCTTTTAGTTGTAAAAGTAAGTTTGTTGTTTATTTAATTATATGCCAATCATGTTCTTCTTTTTATATCGGACGTACTGTTAGAGAATTATATAAATGTGTGTATGAGCACAAACATGCAGTGGAAATAGGTGATCTAAAGAATGCTATGGCTAAGCATTATTCCAACAACAAATGTAGTGTTAATTTCAAATTTCTGGTGTTGGAAGAAATATTGAATTGTGACAAAAGGTTTGAGGCTGAGAGTGAGTTAAGTTGGAAAGAATACATGTGGCAAGTGAAACTGAATGCTTGCTTTCCACCAGGTTTCAATAACAGGGACGATTTTACAGCTTATCTTAAAAGGAAAGGATTGAAACTCACATGATTATTTAGTCAGTATGTGATTGGCTTATGTGTTTTTTAAATATGTTTGTTTTTAAACATTATTCAGTCTGAAGAAGTCATTATAGGTGATGAAAGTGCTTACTGTTTAATGCTTGTGAAATTAAAATGTTTTTTGGGTGATCCGTGCCGTCTTTATTTTGTTTTATATATTTAACTCTGACATGTACGAGTCCACTCCAGTTATGTACCCAAAGTACTCACACTTTACCCCATACCATTCCAGCTTGACAGTTTAACAGTTACATATGTGCTACAGAAGCAATGGACCACAGGTAGATGTAAAGTGAGGGCACTCTTGTAGAGTATTGAGCAGAACTGTTATGAAAAATAGAACCCTATCCAGTTGTTAATGGACATTTTTTCTCTACCACCACCCCTTATCTGCATCAATAATTACTAGCCATATACTACAAGTATGTTGTTCTCAAAATCTAATGTTGGGACTTGTGTTCTATTATTGTTTATAAAATGAATTGCTTACATGTTAACATACCTTGTTCAAATACTATTGTTGGTGGCCAGTTGCCACACATGTAACTGGCGTGCTGTTAAAATTCTGACTGTTATTCCTTATATGCATATGTTCTGTTTGCTATGCAATTGTGTGAATTCCACTGTTCTGGGTAAATAGGAACACCCATGCATGCTGGTATAACTAATTTTTAAATGTTTTATTCATGACTAACCAATACATTTTGTAAAACCTCAACACCATAGCACGTTTGGGAAGGCCGATCCCAGCAGATCCACCTGTCCTGCCTCATCTGGCCATGGCACCAGGCCCCAGCATGTCTGAGACCCAACCCGGAACTGCCTCCTCCACTGGTCCTGCACCACCCTCAGGTAGAACCTCCTCAGGGGATGGGGCCTGGCCCCCCTGGACATGGGCAGGGAGAGGAACCAGTCACCTGCAGGAGGTTCCAGGGTATGATGCTCAGTGTCATCCGATCAGAGTTGGATGTATGCCTGAGCAAGATCGAGGGCAGACTGGAGCATCTGAAGGAGCAGCCTGCTCCTGTTGTCCAGCCACTAGCACAGCCACCTTCAGGGCCATGAAGGTGCACTGGTGACTGCCTATGGGTGGGGATCTCAGTCCCCTTGCATCCATTTGGGGGCTCATGGGCCTCTGATTCCCAACCACCCTCCCTGTCCAAGGTGTTTACCACCATCATGTGTAATACACCACCCCTGTCTGCTGCTTTGTGTATCTTGTCTGTCTGCGAATGCAATCTATCCTACCCAATCTACCTCCCCAAACACCTACAGCCCTTCCCCAACATCCCACTCTCTTTAAAAAGAAAAAAAAGGCATCTGTCCCACAAAAAAATCATTGCCCCATATATAGCTCTACATTTCGCCCCCATATACAGTGACATAAATTAATCTACCCTCAAATTACTCTACAAATATATGTTGCCAACACCCCTACCTGTGGGGTGTGAGGCTGTAAATTCCAAATTTTCCATATCATTCATAGCTGTTGCTGCAGAAGAAATGTAGAGCTATGGTCCTTTCCTACACCCATCCTGCACATTCCTAGCTGCTTTTCCTAATGCTTTATCCCCTGCTTGCCCCCATTTCACCACTTTCCTATCACCCTTTTTTCTTTTCTTTTTTGCAGGTTTAAACAGGAATAAGCAAAACTAAGCAAAGCCAAGCAGGACTAAGCACCTTTGGCATCACTTAGCATCATCAAACCTGAACAAACCCGTTTACAATTGCTTAAAACTGCTTTAATCACTCTGTCTCAATCAGCCTCTGTTCTGCCCAACAACGAAATAATCAGCCCTGGCACTTCCTAAACCCAGGACCCTGTGCACTACAGTCAGAGCAACGTACTGCTATGCCATATGAGCTGAGGGAATTTGCAGTGCTTTTACAAACATATCGTGCATTACAGTAATTTAACATAAGGGGAAAAATACACATCCCTGGCAAGTCTTAATCCCAGGACCCTGTGCACTCTTATCACAGCAGCTACCACTACTCCACATGAGCTGTAAGAAGTAGCAATGCTTCAGTAAATATATCATGCAGGATGGTCATCCAACATTAGGGGAAAACCTGGGGAATTAGTAATGTTTTATATATATATATATATATATATATATATATATATAGTTTCACTTCATAATCACGATTTGCTGAAATATCGAATTTCAGCAATTCATGTCCATGAAGCCGAAACTTCAAAATAATGAAAGTGCGCACGAATAGGACTCTGTCGAATTTGCGCTTATGCATTTAAGTTATATTACAGAAGTGTTTGGCTAGGATGATGTCTGCAGTTTAAGTTGAGTGAGTGTGTGTGAGTGTTTCTGTAACTTGTATGAGTGGGTTAGGTTAGAGTGGTGGAGGTATGACTGTGTTGGCTGTGTGTGATTTTTTTTTTACTGTTTGTGCAATCTTGTTGTTAGTATATATAAGTAGGGGGGTTGGGTGTAGGTGTGTGGCTGTGTGGTGTTTTGTTGTGTTTGTTTTGTGTTGTGGGTATTATAGTTTGTGTGTTGTGTGCTGTATGCTGCATGTTCAACGTTGTGGTTTCGTGATTGTGAAGTGTCGGTGTTGTGATGGTTTCGGCTTTATACTGCTGAAATGCTGAAATTCGATATTTCAGCATTTCAGCAATATGAAGTGAAACCATATTAGATATCTATATATATATATATATATATATATATATATATATATATATATATATATATATATAGTGTAAGAAATCTGGACAAAGCCTGACAAAGTGGGGGGACAAAGCCAAAAAATAGGGACATATTTTAAATATGGATTTTATAAGCTTAGAAAATTGCTAGAGTATCACAGTTTGTTTTAACATATATTTCTGATAAATTTCAAGTCTGAAACACAAATAATTGTCATTATTTAGTAACTCCAATGCTCACATCATCCCAGTGATTTGTCAGAAATCCACAACAGTTATGGGGAACAGACCAAAAATATGAGCCACACATCTGGATAGTCTATGAAAATCTGGAGAGTTGAGAGGTATGAGTGCAGTCATATAACATAAGGGAAAATCATTGAGAGCTGCCAACCATTTCACCCAGCACCTTCTGAACTACAGTCAGACCAACACAACACTACACCAAATCAGCTCTGGGGAATTGCTCATGCATTTGCAAATATATCATGCATCACAGGGATGTAACTGAAGGGAAAAACTGACATCAATGAGAAATTGTCTACCCACAACGATTTGCACCACAGTCACAGCAACATACCAGTAAGCCAACTGACCTCTAGAGCATAACGACTGTTTGAACAAACATATCCTGATTGCCAGTCACACACTACTCCTATATATACTGGCCAAAGTCACAGTGTACTTGGAATCCTGAGGTGTTAAGGGACATGTCTCAGTCTGCCCCTACAAACATATACAGCTGATAGACCTCCAGCAACTGTAGCAGCATGCACAGTCAGATAGAAAAGGATCTATGACACTCACGTCTGCTCCTGTCCCTACTCAGCCCAACAAACAGTTACATACTACACTGTTACATAATCTTGACAGTCTGTTAACAATGGCCAGACATACGTAACTCTCAACTGTACAGATTTCCACAGAATGTCCAAAGTTTGGGACCATATTTATGGTCTCTTCCTCATAACATTTATGGGATTCTGCTAAATCATTGGGATGATATCAGGAATGAAGTCACTAAATAATGATATACCATACCTCTGAACCTCTTAGTGCAAGACATCTGGACAAAGCCTGACATACTTGGGGGACAGAGGCCCAAAATAGGGGCATATTTTAAATAATGGTGTTATAAACTGAAAACATTGCTGGAGTGACAGGGTTTGTTTTAACATAAATTTTCTGAAGGATATGAAGTCTGAAACACAAATGGATGTCATTATTTAGTGACTTAAATCCTCAGATTATCCTAGTGATTTACCAAAACAAAAATTGTCTGAGGAACAGACTAAACATAAGAGGCAAACCTCTGGAAATTCTGAGGAAATCTGTACAGTTGAGAGGTATGTCATATACATATCAGTGCCAGACTTCAAATCATGCATAAAATGCATGTCCAGACAAACCCTGTTAATCTAGAAATTTTCTAACTGTATAACAGCAAGACTTACAATCTGTCACTAATTTTGAAGCTTTTTCCACCATTGTGTTGGGCTTTCCTCCACATTTCTTGTTCTAAGAGGTATTTCCACCTACCCTCTGTGATGCTGTAGCTCATACACCTCCATAATGTCCTCCTTACAGGCAAGGAAAAGGGGCAAGGCCCAAATGAAGAACTTAATTATAGCACTGTGTTGCCATGCTATTGGCTAATGGAAAGACAACATAGCTGTTCTGGATGCAATTAGCAAGTGGGAGACACCAACTGGTGCACAGGCCATCACCTGCTCATAAGCATTACCTACAAAAGGCAAGCTGTTGCCTATGCAAAACAGGTCTGAACCTCTCTACATAAAGACAGACTGTGGCTACAGAAACCTACATGTCTGCATTACTCTGATAAAACCCTGCAGCACTATAACAGGTATGTCAAACAATTAAGCATGTAATACCTACAAAGCACAAAAACAAACAAAAACTGAACTGCAAATCCCAAAATGAAGAAAACAAACGACTCCAAGCCAAAAGTGAGGTAAAGTTAGCGCTTTTGTTTACTTAATTTAGCAAACTTCATCAGACAAACAAGTTAAAACAACAAAACACTTAAATAAGCAACCATCAATGACATCATCAAATATGAGTCTACAATCCACCCACATTTAAAGCTAAATACCCAAATTTGTATAAAAAGCTAAATACATTTATATATAAAAACATGATATACAAAATACATTGCCAAATCACCATCGAATATGAAAAATTTCTGTAAAAAACCATCATAGGAAAAAAAAATATATGTATATTAAATAATGTAAATATATATATATATATATATATATATATATATATAAAAGTAAATATATAATCACACATATACACATATGTGCACAAAAATATATATATATATATATATATATATATATATATATATATATATATATATATATGTGTGTGTGTATGTGTGTGTGTGTGTGTATCACACTCCATCCATACAAACATACATACACTCACACAGTACAATACAATATGATATACAATGTACAAAGTTATAATCAGTCCAATAGGAAACCCAAATTCTAAACTCATTGGCCAGATTAAACAAGGGCTCCATATTACCTAGCCAAAGATTTCAGCTTGAGAATGCATTTAATGGATAGACTATCATTAAGTCCCGAGGGGGCATATGCATTAAGTCTAAGCTGCCAGGCTAATGTTTTCTCATCAAGTCTCAATGATAATGCCCCCCCCCCCATCATCCAAACCAACCTTATCTATAGCCATAAACAAAAATTCATGGGTAGGGTTAATTTTCACATGCCTAGCCAGGGCATTATTTAAATTCAATTTTCCAATACTATACACATGTTCATAAATCCTATTTTTCAGGGGTCTCTCTGTCCTACTGTTATAAAATGCTGGACAGTTTTGGCAAGTACCCAGGTAAACAACCCCCTTTGAATCACAATGAAACCTTTCTTTGACTGAATAGGTATTAGCAGTTTTAATATGTTTACAAAAATAGCAACAACCACATTTAAACATACCAGAATGAGGGGAGTGGTGGAAGGACATACAGCCTTCCACTATTGCTTTCAAATTCCAGCCCTTCCTAAAAACCACCTTGGGCTCATCCCCCACTCTATCTCTAATGGTCATAGCCTCATGTAAGAAGCACCAATTCTTAATTAAAATGGATCTAATTAGGGGTGCATCCAATGAAAAAGTAGTAATAAACCCAAGGTTAATACCGACACCTACCTGTGATCGTGGGGACCTGACATTCACTGAAACATCAGCTGAAGTAGCTGAAGTGACTGAGATGGTATGCCCCTCATGAGGAATCAAAGGATACTCCCCTGGTTGGCTGACAATACAACCAGAAAAATGTGGTAATGTCTCACCTACATGTCATTGATGTCCCCCCTGGGCCCATAATGTCTCACCTACATGTCGTTGATGTCCACCCTTGGCCCGTAATGTCTCACCTACATGTCACTGATGTCCACCCTGGGCCCGTAATGTCTCACCTACATGTCATTGATGTCCACCCTGGGCCCATAATGTCTCACCTACATGTCTTTGATATCCACCCTGGGCCCGTAATGTCTCACCTACATGTCATTGATGTCCACCCTGGGTCCCAAACAGAGGTGGTCTAAAGAACCCATCATTCCTTTTCGTATACACCTCTCTAATCAACTGGTTAACAAGTCCCATTGGGTAACCGCTCTTGATGAACATATCCTTCAAAAGGTTACACTCAACCTGGAACTCAGAATCAAGGGACACTATTCTGGCTGCCCTAACAAGTTGACCCTTGACAACCGCCCTTTTCTGATAAATGGGGTGGGAACTGGTGCAGTGTAGGAAAGCATTGGAATAGGTATATTTCCTAAAAATGTTAGAAAGAAATCTCCCATTGGATCTATCATTAATAAGTTCAATGTCCAAGTAAGCTATTTTATCATTTTGGAAATCCCAAGTGAACTCCAAAAAATTGGTAAATGTTGTGATATGCTCAACGAAGGCTAATGCCATGGGCTTGTCACCTTTCCAAATGATAAAAATATCATCCAAATAACGGGTGTACCAGACCACCCTATGTTAGAAGGTTACATCCCTGAATAGAAAATTTTTCTCCCAGTATGCCATCACAATATTAACAAAGGTGGCACCACAGGGAGAACCCATGGCAACGCCAGTTTTTTGTAAATAAAATTATTTATTAAAAATAAAATAGTTACTGAGCACCAGGTCCAACAAATAATCAATCAACTTGATAGTGGAACCATCTGCTTGTTTCTCCAACAAATAATCCCTGACCCAATTACGCCCGATGTCCTGAGGGGATTACAGTGTATAAATCTCGAACATCAATTGTGAGGAAGCTATACTCACTACTGTAAGGCAAATCATTGATGACTTTCCAAAAGGCCCAAGAATCTTTACAAATATGAGGCTCAGCTGAAAGTACATACTTCAATTTGGTATCAATAAAGTTAGCACACCCAAAAGTAATTGATTGTCTACCATCCACAATTGGGCATAATGGGGGCTTATTTAGATCTTTATGTATTGTTGGCAGCCCAAAAATAATGGGCACCACAGGGTTAGTAATATCCAAATAATAACAAAAGGAATCCAGAGACAGCGCACACAATCCGCACTTTATTCAAAGTATAAAACGTCCAAAACTAGATCACAGAGTTCGTAAACGCTATTACACATCCAGTACATGCGTTTTCGTCAGCCTGTAGCTTAGACTTCATCAGACAAAATGAATTAACTAATTAAGCATTATATAAGCAAATACATTTAAAAAGACCAATAGCATTCAAGCATCTAAGTTAAAACCAATGAAAATAGTGACAGTGACAGCTCATTATAATAAAATTGTGAGTGATTTAAAATCATCTAATAAATATGTAAAAAACTTTTCCTTTAAAATAATTACAGTATTTAAAAGCAGAGGTATTGATTAAAAAATATGGTAGTCAATTAGGTTTCTAGAACCCACAATATAATGAAGCTGTTTGGTTAAAAACTGATAAAATGTATTTATGTGCACAGTAATTGTAGTAGGTACATAAAAAACAGAAGCATAGACAACAGTGCCCTCTACTGTTCATAGAACTACTTAATGAGTTTCAAACTTGTCCACAGACCCATCAATAAAAAGATTGTTAATAAAAACCCTTATACGCTGATAAGCCCCATTAATCTCATTTCTGGACACTCGTTCATAGGCCCTACCAGCCAAAAGTGAACACATCCTCCTACTATAATCCTCATTGTCCATGAAAATCAGCACCCACCTTTATCCAGTTTTAATATATGGATCCCTGCAAACCTCAAATTAAATAACACATCCCTTTCAATTGGAGATAGATTATGGATGTAATTACCATAAATGGACCTATTATTAAGCAAATGCCTGATATCGTTCTCACACAATTTCTCAAACAACAAAATAGAGGTAAACAATGGGGGGTTGAAAATGCTGGCAGTTGTGGTCCTGGAATCTCCCGGTGAGGAACCTCTGTGGTCTCTCCAGCTGCTGCATGTGCTTTGTGAGGTACATGCCAAAGGGGGTTTTGTACAAAATAATTGCCTTTATAAGCTTAGAATACATTGATCTTATGGCCTCTTTGTCCCTGGATGAGATACCCTTACTTTTGAGATGGCCCACCTATAACATTTTCTGTACAACAGAAGCAACATGGTGCTCAGACTTTAGGTTGCTATCAACCTGGGTGGCCAAATGCCTCACTACTGATTGTGTATGTAGGACATTGCTATTAATGTGTTAATACGTAAGGATGTCAGTCTCCCTGAAGGGGATGATGATGGATCTGCAGGCATTCAGCTTGAGGTCATGTTTCTGGCAGCAGTCATTGGTTTTGGTCAGACCCTGTTGTAGGACGTCCACATAACTTTGGGTATTGATGACTGCTCCCAGCTTGCAGTCATTTGCCAACTTGGTTAGCCATAGGCCAGTGTTTTTGGCCTGCACCTCAAGGATGTATATCCCATATACCAGAGGTCCCCAGACTGATCCCTGTGGTATGCCACTCATTACTGGTGTACTGCTTGAGTTGGCTACCTCTATTATGATTATGTGGGTTCTATCAATGAACCAGTTTGCTACCAATCAGGTAACCTATGGATTGCTGCCTAGATGACAGAGTTCATGTAGTATGGCCAAGTGGGGAATAGTGTGTAAGGCTTTGGTCAAGTCAAGGTGGCCGGAGTGCACCATCTTTCCCTAATCCGTGCCTTTGTTGACTATCTCAGGGAAGTCATCCAGAGTTCACTGATATACCTCCCCTTGAGAAAGGCAGACTGTGTGGGGTCAAGTATTTGGAGTTTGCCAATGTCCCCGTTAATGAGGTCCATGATGATCCATTGCATGGCCTTGCAGATCAAGCTAGTTAGGCTGATGGGACTTTAATTTCCCAGATTGGTGAATGCTCCACCTTGATGTACAGGGATGACAGTGGCTGTCTGCCACTCGGCTTTGACAAAGGCAGTACTCTGGCTTTGGTTGTGTAGGGTGCATAATGATGCTGCCAGTTCATGCCTGGGTTCATTTAGGTTGCAGCCTGGGATGTATTCAGGTCCCTTGGAAGCTGTCTTCTTGACATTGAGAGGGCAGTGATGCCCTGTTCCTTAGTGATAAGGGTTGGGTGGTCAAGTACTGGGGATGTCCTGCTTTCCTGATGGGGGGGGACAGAGGGGAGACATTTCCTCTGAATCTGTAAGCCAGTAGATTGGCTATATCTATAGCATTTTGTATATGTGGTGTCCTTGACCACCAGTTCTGCACAGATCTGGGAGCTCCTGTTGGGAATTCAGACATATGTGAGGAAGGCCTTATGATTGTCTGTCTTAGATGTGGGCAATTTGGACTTGGAGATGCTTTCAGAGGTTTTTAGTGGTGCTCTTATTTGTTTGTTCAGGCCAAGGGGTGATTACATCAAGTTGTGCACCTGCTCCTTCTCAGTCCTGGTCAGCAATGTCATTCTTTTGTTATATAGATCCTTTATTGCAGATGTTTACAGACTGGTTTACTCTCCCTTGTGGGCAATGATGTTGTCATGTCAGGTATTCCTGATTCCATTCATCTGTATATGCTGGTATAGTACTTTTGTGTACGTTTGGACATTGGAGCCTGTTTCTCCAATAGAGTAGGAGGCTGTTCAGCTGTTTATACCATCCGTCTGGTGGTTGTGATCAGCTTGGGAGACATTTTTATTTTACCATGGTTAGGGGGGCTCAGGAGAGATGGTGATATCGAACATGACCTTTTTTGTCGGATCTTGCCAGGTAGGATGATGGCTTCAGTGGTTAATCATGTTAATTACTGCCAAGTCCAACATCTGTATCAAATCTTCTGGGGGTATCAAGTAGTTGTCCTAAGAATTTACCATTGATAAGATGGGGGAATCTCTGTGCATTTCTGTTCTGGCATGGTTGGTTTTCCAGTCAGTGGTTGGGTAATATAAGTAATCCAGGATCAGGGTAATGGGTTGAATCTTGATAGATTTGTGGAGGACCAAATATGTGGGGGGGGGGTATCCTGAGTCAGATATGTTGGCCTGTAGCTACCTATAATTTGCAGAGGGGTCTTGTCATCGGTTGACTGCACTTGGAGTGTCTTGTGTGTGTCAGACTGTTTGACCAGCATGGAGGTGTGTGTCTGTCTAATATATATTTATACTCCACCTTTGCTGCCCACATTTTGGGGTCTCGCTGTGTGATAGGATGAGTGATCAGGTAAGGATGGGTTGCTCTCCACAGCTGTGGCCCAGGTTTCTGTGAGTTCACAAATGTCACCATCTGTCAGGGTTACAAATGCTTGCAATGAGTAGATTTTCCTGTTTAGACTCCTAGCATTTAGCAGCATGGCCTTTACTTTGCATTTTGTTGAGTGTTTTATGTTGGTAATATTGACCCCATAACTTTCTCTAAAAAGGCACTATGGGGGAAGCAAGGGCCTTTGCCAGAGGCCTGAAGGCCAACTGAGACAGACGCAGGACATCTCTAGCAAAGCAGCATGGTCTGTCAGTCATATGTTCCCAGGCTGCCAGGCCTGGGATGGCACGAATAAGTAAGCCAATTGCTACTGACAATCATTTTCTGTTTGTATTGAGCCATCATTCCAGGTGATGGTAGAGTGCTGCTTAGGGTTAGGGACATACGTGCATGGGACACATATAGAGTGCTGCTTAGGGTTAGGGACATACCTGCATGGGACACATATAGAGTGCTGCTTAGGGTTAGGGAAATACCTGCAGGGGACACATATAGAGTGCTGCTTAAGGTTAGGGAAATACCTGCATGGGACACATATAGAGTGCTGCTTAAGGTTAGGGAAATACCTGCATGGGACGGGTATTCAGGAAGCTGAATCATGTCTGTCTTCCTATAGTCCACGGAGGTACATCTGACGTTACTCACACCACCATGGAGTAGGACAGAGTGATAACAGTACCTGTTGTGGAGTGACCTGACTGCATGTATGATATGATGGAGTCTGGCACCTGACAGACAAGTAAGCATGACTTTCTCCTTATCCAGCCTGGTGAGAGGCAGATCTATGTGTAAGTAATATGTTGGGTTTATGGTAATGCTTAGTAGTTGCAAGACACTGGTGTGTGGACTATGCATGTTCTGTGGTCTGTAGGTTTGTGGAGTTCTCATGTATTATTGCCTCTGAGGTGTCCTTTGTTTGCATTTTTGTTTTGTTGAGGACCTTCACTTATGTGGGTGTGTGTTGTATAGTTGTGGGTGATGTTTACTGACTCCATACCCTGCAGGGTACCTAAGTTACTGCACAATTTGTTCTGATGTGCACATTTTCCATTTGCCTGGCTAATGGTTCCTCTTCCCCCTATGTGTCTCTTTGTCCTTCTGTAGTTCAGTCACAGGCTTTGCCCACAGTGGCTGCTGTTATGTATTTGTATTTCTGGTATGAGCAGGGTAGACGCCATAACATCACACACATGGTTATAGGCTTCACACCTCTGAGTCTACCTATTTAGCAGGTTGTCTATCATTGCACCACTACATCTGCTGTGGTCCTCAGAGAGTTTGTGTTGCTATGTTTATTTTATTTTTATTTATTTAACATTTGTTGACCGGGAAAGTCCGACTAGGTTCCACAGATCCTGTTTTCAGCGGAGGCCTGGGGAGAAATGCTCCAGAAGCATGTCTTTAGAAAGTTATTGTTATGGAATATGTTATTATGAAGCTACATGTTGGCCCAAGCTGTCAACCTGCCACAGACTGACATCTGGACAGGCCCATATATGACAGTCAGACACAGGCCCACACATGGGGACAGGGTGTTAATAATGCTCTGCCAAACATAGACAGTTTGGTATATGCTTGATTTTTCTTATGGATATGATGTCTGCTTCTCCACTGTCTGCCATTGATGTTTTGACATGAACCTTTCTTGTTTTGCAAATAGTTTGGCAGGCAAATGCAATGTTAGGACAAGCAGAACAGATATATGTGGCATACCTGTGGTCCTTCTGTGACAGCCTGTCATTCCAGGGGTATGGATAGTGGCTGGTGACTTGTTGTCAGTGCTGACATAGTAAGGAGGCAGCCATTTATAACCTGGCAGTACACTAACATTCAGGTACCTGCTGTCCTACTTGGCACCATACCTCTCAACCTCGTAGAGACAGAAATCTGGAGAAAGCCATAAATTATTGTGGGGCAAAGGGCCAAAAATTGGGACAGGTTTTAAATATTGCCATTGCAAACTCAGATAGCTGTTACAATAACAGGTTTTGCATTAGCATGCATTTTTCTAAAGGGTATGAAGTCTGAAGCTAAAATCTGTTCATTATCTTCTGACTTTAGTCTTTAATGATTTGCCAGTAAACTCCAATTTCATGAAAAACAGAGCAATTATTATGCAAAACTCTGGACATTCTGCAAAAATCTGTACAGCTGGGAGGTATGCCAGGCATTGTGTAGGTTACTTTGAGCTGTGTAGTGTCCATATGAGTGGCCCCCTATCCCTGACTTGTCCATCTTTCCTGCGGTAATGGATATTAACTTCTGGACAGCATGTTCAGGTCCTACTGTAGGTGTAGCTGACATGCAAAATAGTTGGCACAGAATGTCTTGGAATATGGACCCTGTCAACCATCATAAGGACAGCAGACTCAGGAATGCATCCCCCCAAATGCTGCACTGCATGGTCAGCGATCTGGAAATTAACCCGACTGCCTCGAGTCAGAATAAAACCTACAGTACCTAGGCCACTAAGCGACAACAGCCAAGTGTAAGTGCTGCCCACTTCCTGACAGCATTAAACACACATATACATAGCTTGTTGACCCCTGCATATTGAGAATGTACAGCAAGTTATCAAGTTGATCGGGACAGCCCTGGGAATGTGTGCTCTGCTGCTATTACCCTACAAACATACATGTTACTCCATTTCTGTGGGGACATGGGTGTGTTGGGGAGGCATACCTGTTAACTGTACACATTTGCACAGACTGTGCAGATGTTGGCATTACTTTTTGATTCCATTTAGCATAGTGTTGTGCCTGTCTTGGAGAATACTGGCATATCACTAAAGACCAATGGTTAGAATGTAATGGTAGACATTTGAGTTTCCTACTTCCTACACTTCAGAGACTTCATGCAGCTGCAAGACGTGCTGTGATATCACTGTGCTAGTCTGTAAGAGGACTGTTTCATTAGTGTCCCTATTTGTGGGCCTTTGCCAGGCATTTCTTTATGATTTTCTATGGCTGACTTGCTGGGAGAGGCTGAAGGGTGAGTATGGGATCCCAACACTGACATCCATGCATGTGACCTATGACCAGCCAGTTTATTTGTCCCTCACATATACTGCAGTGAATTTTGTCACCTAGGGGACTACTGCATACTCTGTGGAAACCAGTATTGGTCAGATATTTCCTGTTGTCCCTCATAGCTGTCAGTTGTCTGCTGCTATCCCGGTAGTACACCCCATTCCCTTCTATACATGCAACAATACCTGAGATATGCTACCAAAACATACTATTCCATTCATTTATTGTTAAGAAGAGCAACTCACCTTGTGCCTGCAGATGTTGTGAGGACAGTGCTTGATGGCTGACTCTGTCAGATGCACGCAGTACATAGGCTATACATGGTAAGACACAGATAGTGTGAAGTGTGTGGCATCCATTTTACTGTGTGTGCAAGTCAGATAGAGGTGTCAGTCTCTGGGTTCCTAGGGTTTCAGTGTATGTGCTATGCTTTGCCTCTTTGCCAAGGCCAGGGCATACTGGGCACACCTACGCCTGCCTACAGGGGCAGGCTCAGGGGGTTCCTCCTCTGAGTCCCCCTGTGCCTGTGGAGACCTTGCCAATGGTGGGGGGCTGTGTGCCCCTTCCCTGTGATGTTCTTGCCGCAGCTGTTTCCACAGGATCATATTGTGTAGCATGGCACATACTATGCACATGTGGCTGGAGAGTACTGCAAGGCTCCACAAGATATGTCAAGGCAGCAGAACCGTGACTTGAGCATCCCAAACACGTGCTCTATAATGTTCCTAGTTTGTGCGTGTGCCTCATTATGGTGTTCTTCAGTGGGTGTGTGTGCGTTTCTGATGGGTGTCATCATCCACAGTTCCAGTACATAGCCATTATCCCCCACAAGATGGCCATACGGGATTTTCCCCCCTGGCAAATGCCTGATACAGCTGTGAGGCATGCCAGATGTGGGAAGCATGATAGCTGCCATGGCTGCCAGCATACACATTCATGATAATGCCATGGACATTGCACATGACCTGGCAGTTGATGGAGTGATAGCCCTTGCAGTTGACATACACTCTATCTTCACCGAGTGGTGCTTTGATGAGGATGTGAGTGCAGTCTATGGCACCCAGTACCTCTGGGTAGTCTGCTACACAGTGGAAGAGATGCATATTGCTGGTCCTTTCCTCAGGGGTGCTGGGGAAATAAATGTGCTCACTGGCATGTGGTAGCATGACATCCAGGAACTGGTGGAATACCCTGGATGCAGATGCCTGTGAGACCCCCATGATGTCCCCAGTAGATCTTTCGAAAGAACCTGTAGCTAATATTCTCAAGCCTACACATACCTTAGTTTAAACTGGGATGGGTTTCCCTCTGTTGGCTCTGGGTCTAAGGTGAGGCCAGCTGAGCTCGGTGAGTTGCTGAAGTATGTCCCTGTCCACTGTGTAGCACTCTAGTATCGCCAGATCATGTAGCCCCTGGAAGGTTACCCTGGGTCTGAGCACTCTTCTCCTCCTTGGTCTGGGACAGTTGTCAGCATTATCCTCATCACCACCCTCAGTCTATAGCACATACAGATGTAGCAAAGCAGCAGCAGCCCCTATCATTTTGCCAGTTAAAATTCCCAACTGTGTACTCCAATGATGCAGAGTTTGTGGGGAAAAAACAGACTGAAAGGTGTTCACATACTTTATAGTGGTGTGCTGCAGATGCTGCCTGTGTGATTGGCTGACTATGATACATTCCACCTGCCAACTATATTACTGAGGGGTTTGAATGGGCCACTGTGAGTGGCAGAGTCTGAATTAGTGATTTGTAGTTAATTTCCTTTATTCTGTTCCTTTTTTTTCTATTTTCACTGTGTTTAAGCCCCGTGGCATGCCACACAAACTGTTTTAGCTAGTGTAAACATTGCTGAGCAGAAAAGGCCCTCACCTGGACACAAACATGCTCATCATGTCTTGAACCAGCTAAGCACAGCTTAGCCTCAGACACACACACCCTTGCTTAGCTGTGCTTAGTTGAGTGCAAATACAAGCCACAGAGCTCCAATGTGCTTACACCAAGCACAGTGGATGGCGCATTGGTGCAGCAGTAATGTAGTTACCTCACTGCAAGAGGTTTTCTGGTTCAATTCTCAGCTGGGGTGCCTTCTGTGTGGAGTCTGCATGTCCTCCCTGTGTTTGTCTGGGTTTCCTCTGGGTGCTCCGGTTTCCTCCCACGTTACAAAGACATGCATCTGAAGGATTTCTCCCCGGGTCTCCTCTGAAAATTGACTCATTCCAAGTCTGACTTTCCCAGTTAACAAATGTAAAATTAAATTAAAATCAAATGACACACCCCCTTTTCATGTCGGCTGCTTCTTCTGCTTACACTATCGCATTATAGCTCCTACATGGTTAGGTACACATGGACACGGTCTCCCATTTTGCTATTCAAAAAATTTAGCTCATTTACATACCCTACTGTCTTATTTCCCAATTACACCACTACACCGGAGCCTATGTCCTTAGCAACCACTGTTATCTGTCAATGTTATAAGTCTGTGTGCTGCCCAGTATAATGGCAAAATTCATGTTTTACATTTAATTGACTTTTTACTTATTTTTTAATTTTCTCCACAATTGCATTTGTGCTCCACTTAAACTGCCAAAATCAGCCAGAAAATAAACTTTTGATTTTTGCAATTTTAAACACTTTGGCATGCCAATGGCCATAGGTTTGGCATTTGGCATACCTAATAAGCATAATACATGCTTTACTTTGAGCTGTCATGCCCCCATTTTGATTTTTGCAGAAATGTACACAGTTACTAACCGCATACATTTCTGCTGCAGACACGGCTCCAACACAGATGCTTGTCAGCTTGCTGGATCACAAATTCACCTCATTTGCATGGTTTTCATCAGTAAATGAGGTGATTTGCATTATTCCATTGTGCCCATGCCGGAATAGTGCTGGAAGACTCGTGCACGCCCCCAGCCTTGTTTACTGGATTGCACAAGCTCTGAACTCCGTGTTCAAGCCGTGCCACTATGCTTACATGGAGATTAGCTCCATGTAAGCTTTATTAAATCCCAAGGTACCACTTTCTAATGGACAGATACAAGGGAAATAACTATCTGCTGTCACGTGTTACTTGACTTTCTGCTCACATCTCCCATCTTTTACCTGTTTACTGTACCACATGGTGAAATACAAGCACATGCTACAGTACATGTTCAGGACGTACCTGGTAAATACTGTGTCTGTCCTCCACATTTTGTGAAATCTCTAGGAAAAAACAGTCTGGAGTCTGCATGGTTGCTTTATATCTTGTTGAATAGTGTTACAAGACTGGTTGATTAGCATGTAATTCACATGCTTATACAGTAATTACTATCTCTGGAACACAGACTAAGAGAGATGCAATCCATTAATAATGTACTTCATTATAAAAAGGCAAATATGTAGCTAGCTAAACTGATATTGATGAGGGTTAGTACATTGTTCAACTCACTACAGAGAGGAGTGTTGCTCTCCAGCAGGCACGTTCCCATTTTATTACCTACATAATGCATATGCTGGACTGTAGTTAAGAATAAATGTGAAGTATTGGCTTTCACACGTTAATCTGTATGTATTACTTAGAAGTGTAATGATGGCATGGCCTTGGTTATCAAGCCATTTCACAGATACACACCATTGAGAATACCTGAAAAGGGAATGCTGTGTTATAAATCTGTACACATATTACATGGACAGGTCCTCTGATAGCAATTTTAACATTTCAAAGATATTTTGTTAGCACAGTGGGTCCTTGTCATTTTGTTTGAGGAAAACAAAGATGAGTTAGTGTTAGGGCAATCACTAGACTACACTGTTATTTTCAGTGGGTGAGCATATTATGCTTACTGCTGTGGCTCAAACAAGAATATGTTTCTCTTGTTAGTCTCCGTGTTTTGTATCCTCCATCTTGTTATTTTTTTGAAATATGCAGACTCTTTCATGTTTACCAGAGGAAATACTGACATCCTTCCTTTACTGCTTTAACTGTAAACAGTTAATTTGTAGTTATGTGATCCTCATATGTAGCATCATTATTTTGTCTTATAGGACACAATATGTCTGCTCACCATAGGCCCCCCATTTACAGATGCAGAGAATAATCTGATAATTGATGCCTTAAGATAACATGCTGCTGTCCAGAGGTGGGTCAATATGGCTGGGCGTACAGCTGTCTGGGATGAATTAGTGGCCAACATTAACACCATTGGACGACACAGTCCCACATATGAGCAGGTGCATTACAGAACAACAGACATGGTAACTGCTGCACGTAGGCATGCAACTACATGGCATGAGATAATTAAGTCACAGGTGGAGGCCCTGCTACAAAACTCCTTCACACTGCCACTGAGGAATTCCTGGCAAACACTGCCACCCAGGACAGCTCCCAGCAATCCATGGCACAGTATGTTCTGGATGTGGGCACAGCTCCTGCATCCCAAGAGGATCTTCCAGGTATGTGTTATTAGATGATAATTAGAATACTTTGGCAGACTGCACTAATTGCAGTAATGTATATGGCTGTGTCAGTTGATTGTTGGGTGGGTGGATTTAGGATTGCTACAGTTATAAACTTAATTTAAAGTTGTCAGCCAAATTCTTATTGACATTTGAGGTACTGCAGATATAGAGGTGTAAATGTATTACCCACTGTTTTACTGTAAAATGTGATAATGTTGCCATTACCTCTTGCTTTACTTATTTCAGGGCTGTCAGGAATACAGAGATTCAGGCCTCCTGCAGTTGGTAAGCCTAATACATTTATGTCAGTGCTGTATATAATTTTCAAGATATCTCATAATGTATCGTCTCAGGACGGTTGTATATATTGCTGTACTGTCTGTAATAGTGACAGGAGTGTACTTTCTTTTAACATATATTGCAGCACAGTAGTGCAGGTATTAATGCATTCGTGTGTTTCTCCCTTTTTATCACAGGTCAGCATGACAGTGGGAGTGTCAGCATTCTGACACCTGATATTAGTGTCTCAACAGACACTGATGATGATGATGGCCAAACTGAGGCACAGTTGGGGGGGTGCAGAGCTTGAACCTGATACAGAGGTTGACATCCAGTGACACCATTCATTTTCCCTGGACACAGCCAATAGGCCTACACCTACCCAGTCCACTGAGGCCAGAGATACTGGACAGGCTGAGGACAACAACACTGATCAGGGGAGTATGGCCACTGTAGCTTCAGAGCCTGTTGAATCTGTCCATAGCCAAAGTCTGGTGCAGGTGGCTTTTCACGTGTCACTCAACAGATGTTTAGGGTCATCATGGAGGCACAGGCAGGTTCTGAAAGGTGCTCCAGACAAATGCCCAGGGTTCTAGATGTAGCACAGTCTGACATCCATTACTGCCTCCACCGTGTAGCCAATTCAATGGATCAGTTGAATGATATGTTGGAACATGGAGTGTCTGTAATAGAACAAGGGTTTTATATCATAGACTGTGCATTGTCTGTGATGACACATCTACTGGGAGGAGGATATCATCCATGTGAGCATAGGTCATCCACACCATCTGTTGCTAGCCAATGTGGCTGTGCCAGGTCATGCTCCAGTAAGTACTTCCCTTGCACCATCAGGGAGTGTGGTATCCACACCCAGATGTGGCAGGCCATGGGGTCATGGTCCTGGGAGTTCCTGCAAAGGGAGCACATCCTGCAGACAACAGTCACATACAGGTAGTAGCACTGCATCTGACCTTGGGTGTGAAGGTGCCAGTGCATCTCCTGGCAGAGCCAGGTCTCATGATCAGGAGTGACAACAATGAACTGACAACTCTACCATGCACAGCTCACACTTGTCCAACATACCAAGATGTAGAGCCAGCACTGAGCTTGTCTGTGCTCATGCACACTGTTGCACACCACTTTCACAAGGAAGACCCCTACAGACACACACACAACAGTTACATGATTCAGCCTGCCTGCCTCCTTGTTATTACTCACACACACTCAGCAACCTTTGTTGTCAGCCTAGGCCTCTTGCCCCCCCCCCCACCAACACCCTGTGCAAGTGATGATAACTGTGCCAGATCCCTGATTTCTCTCTTTTGGATTCAGGGAAACTAAAGCTTTGTGTCTGATGCACAGGGTGCTTAGCTACATTATTGCTTAATGATATATCTACATTTGTGTTGTTTAAATGATAATTCTGCCTGTGAAGTATATTTGTCTTGCCAAGTTGTACAGTGGATAGAATCATCATTCCATTACTTTATAGTATATTCTCTTTTAAGGGTTGTGAAGTCAAGAACTGCAATGTGTCTCATTGCCTTCTAACTGTTCTCTTTAATGATTATCCAGTACAAATGTATGGTGTATATCATAAACCGGCCATCACATTCAGATCTCTGGATTGCATGAGAGCACTGTAGTATACTCTCACCAGAACAGTACAGTATTATGGTAGCACTGTAGTATAATCTCATCAGAACAGTGAAATATCATGACAGCACTGTAGAATAATCTCATCAAAACAGTACAGCATCATGGCAGCACTGTAGTATAATCTCATCAGAACAGTAAAGTATCATGGCAGCACTGTAGTATAATCACATCAGAAAAGTACAGTATCATGGCAGCACTGTATTATAATCTCATCAGAACAGTACAGTATCATGGCAGCATTGTAGTATCAACATATCAGAACAGTACAGTATCATGAAGGCACTGTAGTATAATCTCATCAGAACAGTACAGCATCATGGCAGCATTGTAGTATAATCTCATCAGAACAGTACAGTACTATGACAGCACTGTAATATAATCTCATTGGAACCATACAGTAACATGGCAGCACAGTAGTATAATCTCATCAGAACAGTACAGTATTGTGACAGCACTGTAGTATAATCTCATCAAAACAGTACAGTATCATGACAACACTGTAGTATAATCCCATCAGAACCATACAGTATCATGGCAGCACTGTAGTATAATCTCATTAGAACAGTACAGTATCATGGCAGCATTGTAGTATCAACATAACAGAACAGTACAGTATCATGACAGCACTGTAGTATAATCTCATCAGAACAGTACAGCATCATGGCAGCACTGTAGTATAATCTCATCAGAACAGTACAGCATCATGGCAGCACTGTAGTATAATCTCATCAGAGCACTACAGTATCATGGCAGCACCATAGTATAATCTCCTCTGAACAGCACAGTATCATGGCAGCACTGTAGTATAATCTCATCAGAACAGTACAGCATTATGGCAGCACTGTAATATAATATCAGAACAGTACAGCATCATGGCAGCACTGTAGTATAATCTCATCAGAACAGTACAGTATCATGGCAGCACTGCAGTATAATCTCATCAGAACACTACAGTATCATGGCAGCACCATAGTATAATCTCCTCAAAATAGCACAATATCATGACAGCACTGTAGTATAATATCATCAAAACAGTACAGTATCATGACAGCATTGCAGTATGATCCCATCAGAACCATGCAGTATCATGGCAGCACTGTAGTATGAACATATCAGAACAGTACAGTATCATGGCAGCACTGTAGTATGAACATATCAAAACAGTACAGTATCATGGCAGCACTGTAGTATAATCTCATCAGAACAGTACAGTATCATGGCAGCACTGTAGTATAATCTCATCAGAACAGTACAGTATCATGGCAGCACTGTAGCATAATCTCATCAGAACAGTACAGTATCACAGCAGCACTGTAGCATAATCTCATCAGAACAGTACAGTATCATGGCAGCACTGTAGTATAATCTCATCAGAACTCTACAGTATCATGGCAGCACCATAGTATAATCTCATCAGAACAGTACAGTATCATGACAGCACTGTAGTATAATATCAGAACAGTACAGTATCATGGCAGCACTGTAGTATAATCTCATCAGAACAGTAAGGTATCAAGACAGCACTGTAGTATAATCCCATCAGAACAGTACAGCATCATGGCAGTACTGTAATATAATCTCATCAGAACAGTACAGTATCATGGCAACATTGTAGTATAATCTCATCAGAAAAGTACAGTATCAGGACAGCACTGTAGTATAATCTCATCAGAACAGTACAGCATCATGGCAGCACTGTAGTATCATCTCATCAGAACAGTCCAGTATCATGACAGCACTGTAGTATAATCTCATCAGAAAAGTACAGTATCTTGGCAGCACTGTAGTATAATCTCATCAGAACACTACAGTATCATGACAGTACTGTAGTATAATCTCATCAAAACAGTATAGCATCATGGCAGCATAATGGCAGCACTGTAGTATAATCTCATCAGAACAGTACAGTATCATGATATCACTGTAGTATAATCTCAACAGAATGATACAGTATCATGACAGCACTGTAGTATAATCTCATCAGAACAGTACAATATCATGGCAGCACTGTAGTATAATCTCATCAGAGCAATACAGTATCATGACAGCACTGCAGTATAATCTCATCAGAATGGTACAGTATCATGAAAGCACTGTAGTATAATCTCATCAGAACAGTACAACATCATGACAGCACTGTAGTATAATCTCATCAGAACAGTACAGTATCATGACAGCATTTTAGTATAATCTCATCAGAAAAGTACAGTATCATGGCAGCACTGTTGTATAATCTCATCAAAACACTACAGTATCATGACAACATTGTAGTATAATCTCATCAGAAAAGTACAGTCTTTAGGCAGCACTGTAGTATTATCTCATCAGAACACTACAGTATCATGACAGCACTGTAGTATAATCTCATCAGAACAATACAGCATCATGGCAGCACTGTAGTGTAATCTCATCAGAACACTACAGTATCATGACATCACTGTAGTCTAATCTCATCAGAACAATATAGCATCATGACAGCACTGTAGTATAATCTCATTAGAACAGTATAGTATCATGGCAGCACTGTAGTATAATCTCATCAGAACAGTAAAGCATCATGGCAGTACTGTAGTATAATCTCATCAGAACAGTACAGTATCACGGCAGCACTGTAGTATAATCTCATCAGAACAGTACAGTATCATGACAGCCCTGTAGTATAATCCCATCAGAACAGTACAGTATCATGACAGCACTGTAATATAATCTCATCAGAACAGTATATTATCATGGCAGCACTGTAGTATAATCTCATCAGAAGACTACAGTATCATGACAGCAATGTAGTATATTCAGAACAGTACAGTATCATGCTCTCTGTTGCATGTAGCTCACCAGAAGTATGTATCTGCAGGACACCTCACAGGGCTTTTTCATTAAGCTAGCACAGAGCCTACAAACCATGCCAAAATGTATGCATACAGATTAAAACACGTCATTTTAATCTGTTTTATATCGCATGGTGTCTGGCTGACATCCAGGCCACTGTCTGATCATGTCCTGGAGAGACATATGCATATGCAATACTCTAATATAGCCGATTACATCAGCTTTGTCTGTTGAGCATATGGAAATAACAGAGTCCCACGTGCTGATGTAAAACGCTGTCTATAATATCAATTTACAGCTGACTCACACACACATACACACACACACACACACACACACACACACACACACACACACTTGACTGCAATGTGAATAGACCCCTATCTATCAAAGTACACAGACTACAGATCACTGAATGCAACACACACACCATGGCACAAGTCTGACTTGCATTTTGTCCTACAACCCTTTACAGCTGATGACATCAGCAGTGTATGTTGAGGACAATATATGTGCCCAACCTGCTGGTGTAAAATACTGTCTGTTATATTAAGTTACAGGCTTCACACACACACACACACACACACACACACACACACACACGCACACACACACACACACAATTCACTGCAATGAGAATAGAACCCCTACCAATCTAAATACACAGCCTACACATCACTGAACACAACACACACTCCGCAACACAAGACACTTGCATTGTGTTTGACAACCCTTTATAGCTGATGATGTCAGCGGTGTCTCTTGAGGACAAGGTATGTGTCCCACCTGCTGGGATAAAACACTCTCTGTAATATCAATTTACAGCTCACTGATACACAATTTACTGCAGTGAGAACAGAATCCCTACCTAAGAACACAAGACTACATATCACTGAATGTAACACGTCTTATGGCACAAGTCTGACTTGCATTCTCTCCGGCAACCCGTTATAGCTGATGACATCAGCAGTGTCTGTTGAGGAGAAGATATACATCCCAACTGCTGGTGCAAAATGCTCTCTGTAATATCAAGGTACATTTCACTCACACACAGAGAAACACACAGACTTGACTGCACTGAGAATAAAACCCTACCTATTTAAGTAGACAGGCTATGGAACACAGTACTTAAAGCATGTGCCACAGCACAAATCTGACTTCTATAGGAATGCAGGTGAACTTATAGTAGATGACATAGGCAGGCCATGTGAGGAGCAACAGCTTGGGAGGTCTGCATAGGGACATAGAGTCATACCATCATATGAGACTAATAGCCTAATAGCACTAGGCTGCTTAGAAGCCTAGCTGTAAAACAACACAAGTACCCTTATTGAGCATATTCAGTATAGCAGAGCAAGGTTGCGATCACCAACAATTGGCACTGTCCATGAGGGAGCACACAACATTATAAATTACACTTTGTTGTGTGGTTGCTATACGTGTGGAAAAAAATTACCTGAGAGGGCAGAGTTGTAATGCTTGTGGATGTGTGCCCAACATGTGGACTGAAATCAGACAGAATCTTATATATATTCCCATAGCACATTGGGCCATACCTCTCAACCTTTTATAGCAAGGAATCTGGACAAAGCCATACATATTGGGTTGAAAAAAGACCAAACATAGGGGCATATTTTACATACTGCTCTTATAAGCTTATACATTTGATAGAATAATATGTTTTGCATTAATGTAAATTGTCTGAAGGGTAAGAGTTTTGAAATTCAAATGTCTGTCATTGTTTTCTGACTTCAGTAGTCAAGTATTTTCAAATTATTTGCCAGAAAAACAACTTTTTATGAGGAGCATGGCAAAAATGTGATGCAAAAATCAGGACAGTCTACAAACATCTAAACAGTTGAAAGGTGTGCATTGGGCAACAGATTTCCACTATGGTTAAATAAGTGTATGCACATGCGAGATGCAGCTGTTTGCGCATAGATAAATAGTGTGCAAATGCGAGCCTCATTGCTGATGTGTGACAGTTACTCCACGGTAGGTTTTAGCAATGGCCAAAAGCATTTATTGAATGTATCCAGTTCCTATGTCTGCGTGTCTGCCATCTAGATGGTCCAGTTTCAGCAATGATGCACTACAGACATGCCACATAAGCACAGCCAAACCTGTAGTTATTTTTTTGCACTATGCAGTTTGAGAGTGGAATAAGAAAAAGAAAAGCAAGAAAACAAATGGAAAGGGAGACATACGTGAACTGAGCAAAAGCAAGGCATGACAGACATACTACAACATGATACTCCACATCACAAAAGCAAGGCATGACAGACATACTACAACATGATACTCCACATCACAAAAGCAAGGCATGACAGACATACTACAGCATGATACTCCACATCACAAAAGCAAGGCATGACAGACATACTACAACATGATACTCCACATCAGATATTTATACATAGCTCAGGATTTTAACTCTCACACCACTGCAGATTCAGAAAACAGGATGGATGCCTTAGCCCTCTTTGCCACACAAACAGGTTTGCAGCAAAGAACTGAAGTCATTGTTCACACAATCAAATGCATCAGAATGTACACTGCAATGAGATCTTCAGCTCTGACTTGTACTTTTAACCCCTCTTTATTATATTTGGACGTTGTGCACTTACTGATCAAACAACCTGTTAGGATTCTGTTTACAAATATACAGCTTTGTCTTACTTGTCTGTGTTTCTTGGTACTTCATCAGTTATCTGAGCAGTACTGAGACATTCACGTGTGTAAGGCATTCAATATCTTTGGCCTTAAAATGTGTGCTGTTATGTGATATGCATTTGCCAGCAAGTGAAGGTCAGGTTGGATGGCACAAACAGCCATATACTGTTCTTTTGGGGTACCATTGCTGAGTTACTGTTATGTCACAAACAAGCATAGCCTGTTCTTTTGTGGGTAAGCAAACTTGTTACTGCTATGGCACAAACAAGGATATGATGCTCTGGTTTGTTACTGCTGTGGTACAAACAAGGATATGATGCTCTGGTTTGTTACTGCTATGGCACAAAGAAGGAAATGATGCTCTGATTTGTTACTGCTATGGCACAAATGTGGATATGATGCTCTGGTTTGTTACTGCTATGGCACAAACAAGGATATGATGCTCTGGTTTGTTACTGCTATGGCACAAACAAGGATATGATGCTCTGGTTACTCTCCTTGTTCTGCTTCCCACCTGTTGTTTAATCCTGGGAAGGGTTGTGAAGTCAGAAACTACAATGTGTATCAGTACTGCCTAACTTATCTTTATGGATTTTCCAGTACAAAAAGTATAAAGGTATGGTGCAAAAATAAGGCCATGTAGTGAACATCAGTATACTTCAGAGGTAGGACTGTGTGAATCTTTGAAACCTGAGGCCTAGTGCTTACTAATGGATACTTGATTAAACTAAAGGTGTCTCTGCTGTCACATTAAAGTATTTATTGCACAAATCCACAGCACTATTTACTTAATTACTGTTCCAAACTACTAAATACAGGGATATGCCATAATATCAATCAAAAAGTACAGTCTACATTCAGGTCTTACCTTGCAAATGCAGCAGTGGACACATTTTAAGTTCAGGGCTAACTCTGTCTGATGCAAGCAGTACACAGACAATACATGGGGAAGTACAGGTTGTGTGAGTTGCCTGGCATCCATTTTACTATATGTGTGAGTAGCAGGAAAATGATTGCCTGTGGGACCTGGGCATTCAAGCTCCTATGCAGAGGAGGAAAAATGTCCACGAATAAAATACCCTAGGGAAGCCAAGAATAAATGGATGACCAGGTAGGCTGCCTTAATAAAGGTACGGTGGGATGTCGGTGAAGAAGCTGGGCTTCCGGTAAAGCCTTGAGAAAGGCTGTGCATACCCAAGCGCATGTGGTTGAAGGCTGAGTAAAGCCTTTAGAAAGGCTTTGTATACAGGTCATAGTTCCGGCTGGTCAGGTCACCTGGTGAGAGGAACTGCTAGTGTGGCAGCTAGAAATCAAAGATGAAACACACAGAAAAAACAAGCAAAACAACGTAAATGTGGCTCGGCTAAGGAGCTTTGCTCTTGTGGTGGCAAAAAATCAACATAGTCGAAGTTCAGATTCTAGAAGGTCGTACTTTGTTGAAATAAAAAGTACCAGAAGTACAATCACCATTGAAGCGTAGTTCCTTAATGGAAAGAATGATCCTGAGGATTTCATTTTATAAGAGTACCTGAGGGCGTGTCAGTGGGAGCCAATCAAGTGTGGGTGAAAAAACCTTTATTGTGATTGGGCATGACAACTTGACATCACACCTTACAATCTGATAGGTTAGATACCCTGAGCCAGCTCAAACGAGGTTAGTAGAATCACTCTAAACCTACAATAGTGAAGTTCGGAGATTAGCTAAAATTAGCTAAAAAAAAAAATGTAGTTAACTAAAAATAGTCTTGCTGAAAAAATCAACCCTTGCTGGTAAAATACATTGTTAGGCTACACTTTTCAAAATCTTCGTCAGGATGGTGGATGACCTAAAAGAGCATAATAAGCAAAGCTGAGCGTATTAGAGAAATAGCAATAACATGTATGTAAAATAACATGTATGTAAAATAAGAAACAGGCTCAGTAGAGCCTTGCAATATGATTCACATACATGTACAAAAATCTTCACAATATGTGGAAACAGCTGCAGAAGGATCAGCAAAGGGAAGGGGCACACATGCCCCCACTGATTCCTAGGTCACCACAGCCACAATCAGAGGAGGACTCAGAGGGGAACCACCAGCTTCTGTGAGCAAAGGCTGAAGTAGGCAAGCACAGTATGCCCTTGCTTTGGCTAAAAGACAACTCATAGCACATTAACTGACCACCTAGGTGGCTAATACCATTCTCCAACTCATACACATAGATTAAAATTGATGCCAGGTGAATCACACAACCAATACCTCCCCATGTAATGGCTGCATACTGCTTGCATCAGACAGTCAGCCCTGAACTAAAACTGTGTCAGCTGCTGCAATTGCAAGGTAAGTGCTGGCCCTACACTGTATTCTATAATAATAATAATGTGCCATGCATGTGACTTTCTTAACTTAGTACAGTAATCAAGTAAATGTAGTTGTATGTTTCCAGAAAGTATCATAACATGTGACAGCAGAGCAGTTACTTTACTTGTATGCAAATGAGCTAGCCACGCCCACTATGGCCTTGATTTG
Organism: Protopterus annectens; assembly: GCF_019279795.1. Lineage (NCBI taxonomy): Eukaryota > Metazoa > Chordata > Ceratodontiformes > Protopteridae > Protopterus > Protopterus annectens. The sequence goes on along the minus strand of NC_056748.1, from coordinate 54,772,408 downwards.
TCAAAAAGATACTGCCGAGCACAGTCTCTGAACACCTAGAGGCCTAATCTATTTCTCCTACTCACATGCATGTGTAGTCAGATTTATGCCAGGCAATTCACACAACCTTTACCTCCACATGTACTGCCTGTGTACTGCCTGCATCACATAGAGTCAGCCATGAACTAAAACTGTTGTCAACTGCTGCAATTGTAAGCTAGCTCATGAACATTCATCTCAAATGGACAGAGTGTCGCACAATGTTCAGAATCTGGCCTTATATTTTGCTCCATTTTTCATAAAGATGTGTGGTGTTATGCAAGATTACTGACAGCTCATTACAGATTGAAGTCAGAAAATAATGACAGACATACAAGTTTCAGACTTCATATCCTTCAGAAATTTCATGATAATGCATAACCTGTTATTCTAGCAACTTTCTTAGTTTATAAGAGCAATATTTAACAAGTGTCCCTATTTTAGTGCTTATGTCCCACTTTTATTTATGGCTTTGTCCACATTTCATGCACTAAGAGGCTGAGAGTTATGCTTCTGATCCTGGACTGATTGTTTAATGATATTATGGCATATTATTGATTTGTTTACCTTGCTACAGTAATCAGGTAAATATTGTTGAATGTCCACAGAAATAATTGTAATGTCACAGCAGAGCAAACATGTTCACGTACATGTTCCCATTAATAAGTAGTATGCCTCATCCATTACAGATTATAGTAGGAACACTACTTGCCCCCAGTGTAGCACCATACACTTGCAATGGTAAAGCCTTACACACAACATTTGTAAAGTAATGATACACATTGCAGTCTCTGACTTCAAGAACAGTCCTAAGACCAAACTACCATCAGGATGCAGAACACAGAGAGTAACAAGTAATACGGAGAGAATAACATGTATGTCATTGTGTCATGCCAGGACATCAGCTGTGATCACCAAACTAACAACAGGCTAAGCTTCTGTGACACACAACAGTAACTGAAGTTTGCCTCCCCCTACACAAAACAACAGGGTTCCCTTGTTTGAACCGTAGCAGTAACTCAGCTGTGATAGCAATGCACATTGTGTTGCACTTCATTGTGTGAATAATACTTGTACTATTTCATTCTATAACTGTCCTTGTGGCAATGCGGAATAAGACATTCATCCTGTGTTCTGAAGATCCATTGGTGTGTCACTGCAAATTCTACATTATGCACACACATGTAACATCTTATTTCATTTGCTACTGTGGTCAACATATCTAGCTTTTATGCATTTCACTTCTTTTCTCTGTTTTACTTTCCTTTACTTATGGGATAAGGAATTTAGATTTCCATGCCCATTACTAGTACATGTCAGTCCTGGGGTAAATTGTCTGAACTTACTCAAACATGACACATCCTGTTTCCTGGTAAGAACAAGGCCACTATCTTGTTTGTAGCAGAAAACTAAAGGTGTCATGCTTGGCTCTGCTCAGCTGTATTGCATGGAGTGCTGCACTGCTAAAACTGGTCAAACAAGACCACCTATGAAGCAGATATATTCAATTATTTAACTTGGTCAGTGCAAAAAAAACAGGCCTGGAGTACAGTCTCCGCTGGTAGATGTGCACACTGCAGCTCACGTTTGCACACTGCTTACCTACGGGCAAAGAGGTATAATTCACATGTGTATACACTTTGCTCACAATCTTGCAAACCTGCTGTGTGCTGCATTATGGGACTGTATATATGATGATTCATTGTTGATCTATATTATATATTACATAGAAAACATTACACAATAAGGTCCCGATGTAAGCATGTCTCATATATTTACAATACATCAATATGTTGCCCACCTCCCACCTCCTCCGAACACAAATCAGTACAACACTGGGGACTCATTCCTTTTTTTAAACATGTATCAATCACTCTACCAACTGTAATAGTTACTATAGTGTGCTCCCACATGGACAGGTCCACTTCACTTATTGGTGCTCACAATCATGTTGTGATAACATTAAAAATCCAAATATGGTCAATAAGGGTACTCCTGTTGCTACACTAATAGGGTTACTAACATAATACTGCTGTTATGTTAATACCCTCATATAATGCTATGAGGCCATGTGCGTAGGCAGAACCCACAAGTTGTTATTCACTACATGGGCTGCTGATGACATCTACTATAAGTTCACCTGCAGTCCTATAGCAATCTAACTTGTGCAGTGGTCTTGTATTAAATGCTGTATGCTGTAGTCCATGCAGCAAGATAGGTAGGGGTTCTATTCCCACTGTAGTCAGCTTTGTGTCTGTCTACATAGAAGAGTACACCTGGGATTCTACAATTACTTCACCAAGGCTGTGGTTTCCCCCTGTTCTGATACTTGCACAAGCTGACACATCCACTTCATGCAGACCTCCCAAACTATTGTCCCCACATAGCTTGATGATGTCATATACTATAACTTCACCTGCACTCCTATACAAGTCCAACCTGTGCTGTGGCACTTGTGTTAAGTATTGTGTTCTGTAGTCCATGCACTTGATAAGTATGGGTTCTATTGCCACTGTGGTCAACTGTGTGTGTGTATATGAGACTGAGCAGATACTTAGAATTAGCTAGAGTATTTTGCAATAGCATGGTTTACACTTGTCCTCTCTTTAAGAGACACTGCTGATGTCATTGCCTATAAAGTATTGTCAGACACATTCTAACCTGGACTTGAGCTGTAGCACTTTTGTACTTTGCTGTGTTCTGTAGTCTCTGCACTTAGATAGGTAGAAGTTTTATTGTCATTGCAGTCAACTTTGTGGGTGTATATAAGAGAGATGTTTTGTTAAAATACATAGATCATTTAACTACTGCATGGGGGACACATATTTGGTCCTATATACAATCTGCTGATGTCATCGGCTATATGTTACTTTTGCATATGTATTAACCACACAAGTCCATGTTCAGACAATGTGTTGGAGACCATCCATCCATCCATCCATGACCTGATCCTGTACCACACATATTACACTGACCTGGGTTTTAATCTATCCACATAAGTCATGGTATGTTTTTTAATCTGTAAGTTATGTGGATGAGAAACGACATTGTTATTTAGAGGTACTGCATGTGTCTGAGGAGTTTAATGCAAATCTTAGATTTACACTTGAATTGGTGTTTTGCTCATGTTTCCCTACAGTGCTGTAAGACATAGCTGTGCACATAGTTGATATGGGTACGTACAAATTTTGATTGTTACATTCTGACACCTACTGTTGGGTGTAATGTTTTACAGTAGGCTATGAATGTGCAGGGGGACCATAGTCAAGCAACATACCTATCCATGGCTTTTAGAATATAAAGTGGACAAATATGAATAATATTTCAGTTTGAGATCACAACTCCAGTGTCAATATCTAGGTCATTGTATATGTAGGCCTTTATGTATGTCTGTTACCAAAATGTGGGGACAATGGCAGTCCAGATAGTAGAATACTTACAGGAATATAGTACACAGTTAACACACAGACATGTGAAAAACTGTGTAATATGTACATATATACCTAACATAGCTCCAACATATTACTGTATCATACCTCATGCAGACATAAAATCAATAACTGTTCCCCCATGTCAATTGCTATAAGTGATAGGGCCTACGATGTGACATGGAACAACAGGTAGGTTGCAGTTGTCCTGTTTGCACACTACTGCAGTCAGATAGACAAAGCATCATATAATGGGGAATACAGAAGCATGTCTTAGAAAGGGTGAAAAGGATGCTATGACATACACAACCTAAAATGATGTTGTTACCCCTCTGAGAGTAATCTGCTGCTGACCTACATTTCCAAGGTTAGATGTGACAACTATGTAAATTGAAGATAACACCCAGTGGATGTAAGGCAGGCTGCAGTGCAGTTGTGATTTTCCCCTCCAAGACAGTAATGATTCACAGCTGCAATCCATTACTAATCTACAAGCTATAAAAAGGCAACCCTGTAGGTAGTCAAGTTCTTGTTAGCTCTATATGTTTTGAACATTGTGAACCAGCAGTATTTCCAAGATTTCTCTACAGAGGAGTCATCATTCTCACAAGGTATGTTTAATTTTTGTTACTTACATATAGCATTTGCTGGATTGTATTTCAAAATTCTGTGAAGCACAGTGTCCACCAATGATATATTTATGTATGACTTACTAGTCGAATGATAGCATGGCCCAGTTTGTCAAGCCATTGTACAGTTACTCATGATTGTCAGGTAAATACATGGGTTAGACTGCTGAGTGGGATAAATCTAAACTGTTGGATGAATAAGCACATTAACAGCACTTGTAGCAGTTCTAACATGTAACGTTACATGACAGTGGCAATTGCCTGTACCTTTGTGAGGATGATAGTTAAGGTGAGGTGTTATTATGGCACTAAGAAGAAGACGTTTCAATAGCCAATGGCCTTGTCTTGTATCCTGCCTCTTACCTGTTCTCATAAGTTGACTGCTGTATGTTTCTCCACTGACTGTCTACCTTCTATGTTGAATCTATAAACAGTTATGTTGTAGTTATACGATACTTATGCATACTCTACATCTGTCTTCTTTCAGGCCAAGTACAGGTACAGCATCCAGAGGCATGAATCCCCAACTCACGGCATTTACCAGAGGGGAAAACCAGTCTACAGTAGATGGCCTACACATCCATGGTGTGTTTCTACTCCAAAGGGGCAGGTGGGATAGTGCCCATCGAATGACATTATGGCAAGAAGTGGTTGCCACTATAAATACCACGGGTGGCCATGGATGAACATATGACCAGGAGTGCCACAGAGCCACTGACATGATAACAGCTGCCAGATGACGAGCTGCTGCAGCAGGCTGTGACTTCATGGGTAAAGGTGGAGACCCTACTATGCAACAACCATTGACCCCCAATGAGCAGTTCCTCGCTGACCTCAGGAGCTCCCAAGACACTAATGTGCAGCATGTCCTTGATGTGGGTGCCAGTGTGTCAACATGCCAGGAGGAGCCTACGGGTAGACCTTGCACTGTGTACTGTTGAATAGTATTGTATATTGCTAGAAGAGAAATTAATAAGTTAAGTGTGTGTCACATGAAGTGGATTGCAGATTGCTACTGTTATAAGCTTAGCCTGTAATTGTCAGCTACATTATTGTGTACATTTGTGTTGTTTGCAGCTTTAAATGTGCAAATGTATTACTACCTCTTAGTGTTGAATGTGGTTTTATTGGCCTTACCTCTGTGTTAACTTCTTCCAGGTCCACCTTCAGTGCATCAGGACCTGCCTCCACCAAGCACATCACAGGAGGATCTTCCAGGTGAGCATAGTTACCTGAACAGTTGAATAGTGTTGTACAGGTCAAGGCATTTAAATGAAGTAGTTATTTGTGGCACATCTGGTATTTGTTTTGTTGATTAGAAGATTGCTACAGCCATAAGCTTAGGTTGTGATAGTAAACCATGTTCTTGGGTAACTGTTGATTTCTGCTATTCTGGAGACAATGTAGTAAACCCTGTGTTACTGCTGATTGTGTGTTGTTGGCCTTATCTCTTGCTTCACTTCTTCCAGGTCCATCTGGCCTACAGGTATGTTTGCCATCTGCAGCTGGTAAGTGAAATACTGTCATTTCAGTAGTGCTGATCCATATAAAGCAATATTGTAAAGTGTAAATTGTATTTAAGTCATGTTTTCCATATTGCTCAGCTTTCAGTAATACTGGCAGCATTGTTACTTTGTTAGAATATATTGCAGTGTTGTATTTACATTACTGAGCTATTCCTGTATTTCTGTATTTTTTCTTGCAGGTGTTTCTAATAGTAGAGCTGTGGGCACTGTGCCACCTGATGTCAATATGTCATCTGAGTCTGACAATGATGGTGGCCAAAGTGAGGTACAGTCTGGGTAGGCGGAAGTTGAATCTGACAGAGAGGTTGTCATTCAGCCATCCCTACATTGACGTTTGATACAGCCAGTAACCCTATGCCTACTCAGTCCACTGAGCCCACAGATTTTGCACAGGTTCAGGGCAAGGGCATTGATCAGGGTTGTGTGGCTACTGTGGCTTCAGTGCCCATTCAGTCTGACCATATCCAAAGTGTGGGTGTGGTGCCACACAGAGAGAGTGATAGTTGTTCTCGGGGAAGGCTTGCTGTACTACCACCACCTGGTGAAGGTATCACTTCCTGTGCCACTCGGTAATTGTTTAGGGCCATCATGGAAGCGCAGGCATGTTCCTATCATTTGTCCAGACAAATGTTGAGGAGGATGGATGTGGCACAGCTTGACATGCATGAATGCCTGCACCGCTGATGCCACACAGCACATGCCACGACACATTGAAATGAGCAGTGTCTGACGGAACATCAGCAGGGAGGGGGACAGCATCCCTGTGGGCACAGGAGAGTAAGACCACCTGCTCTTTCCAACGTGGCAGTTCCCGATCATGCTCTCATAGTGACAGCACTTCCACTGGTTCCTCAGTGAGTGTGCTGCCCACACGCAGACATGGCAGGCCATGGGGATGTAGCCCTGGACATTCCCAGGAATGAAGCTCATCTAGCAGACAGTGGTCACATAGTAGCAGTGCATCTGAGCATGGTTTTGGACAGCAAAATGCCAGTGCAACTCCTGGCAAAGCCAGGTCTCACAGTCAAGGATGACAATGATGAACTGCAACCTCTACCATGCACAGCTCACACCTGTACAGCAGAACAAGACATAAAGCTAGAACTCCACTTGGCTTTGTCCGTGAACATACTCACACACCAATTTGACATGGAGGACACACACACACATACACACACACACACACACACACACACACACACACACGCACACACACACACACACACACACACACACACACACACACACACACACACATGGACACACAACAGGTATTCAATTTCTCTTTCTTCCCTTTTTTATTTTGGTCCAAATGTGTGCCTTCGTACTCACACACATACTCACCAACCTCTAGGGTCAGCTTAGACTCCCTGCCCCACCCACACCACCATTTCCAAGTGATGATAACTGTGCTAGATCCTTGTGTTCCAACTTTTTGATTCAGGGATGCAAAATCAGTGTCTGATGCAGAGGCTACATAGCTAGGTTATTGCTTACCATATTTGCATTTCAGTTGTAGAATATATATATATATATATATATATATATATATATATATATATATATATATTGTGATTGGATATGTAAATAGAAGAGAACATGCAATTGTCACTACTTTGTACTGAATGCTGTTGTAAGGCTTGGGAATTGAGAAACTGTGGGGTGTATCATTAGTTTGTGACTCCTGTCCGTAATGACCAACGTACAACATCCTGTGCAAGTGATGTGCACTGTGCTATAGCCCCTACTTTATAACACATGTCTTATAGGATGTTCCAGCCAACACCTATAATGCACCTCAAAGGTCACGCAATGATAATGTGATGTTAGGTGTGTGTGACAGCACAGCATGTATTTTTTCCTCGTTTGCAGGTTAATATTGTACATTTTTATTTAATTTTTTATTTCCTATTTGTGTGATGCTCCACGTAGCACAAACAGAGAATGCTATGTGCATATTGTTTGCACATAAAGCAACAGTGCACAAACTGCACAAGTGGGCCATCCACATAGCAAACAGGACTGAGACAGCTATACACATACACCGGGCATATTCACTTATTGCTATTGGCCATCGCACAAGCACATTTCCCAGCGCAACACGCACTGTCATGCAATTATGCAATGTGTTTGCATGATGGTTATTGATGCACCACACTTTCAAATGTTGCAAATCCAGAAAGAGTGCGGCACTCCCAGTAAGAGTGATACCTGCAAGTGACAGGAAAATATTATTCTGCCTTGGTCTCGATCTGTGATAGGCATGGCTGGTATTCCTGGAGAGTTGTTGAGATTCCATGCTCAAAGATGGGGTGTCCAGGAGTCCAAAGTGTTTGTCGGACTCCTAGTCAATGAAAATGGTGATGCAGAAGGACTATCATGCCTCAGAGTACAAGGCAGAGGCATGCGATAGTCTGGCCCAGGCTCTGACCAATGCTACTGGTATCCCCCACACTGGTGAACAATGTAAGAACCACTATCAGGATGAGGAAAAGGGATATCCCTGACTGTTGGATTGAGGACTGTAGGACTGAGGGCACCCCACAGATGTGTGTCACGTACAGAGACTACTTGTTAGAGTTAAAAGCTGGATGTAGTCAGGATTGGTATGCTTAATGGTATTCTGTTCTGTTTTTTCCACAGCCGTCACAGACTGGGAACTGAATGTGCAGACCCATGATGCTAGATTGGCATGGATGTGAGACACGTGTGGTATGTATGCATCTCAACAGTGGGGCTATTTTAGCACTAAAAAGTTACAATGCATTTATTTGTTACTTATACAGTTGTATCAAATTGAGCATTCATTTCTTAACTGTAATAGAGAAGTATGCGTGCATTACTCTGGAGGGCAAAACAACAGTTCATTATTACAAAGTAGTCATAGGTTGTGCCTTCAAATTCCATGCTTTCTAAATATATTAAATATATATAATACTTTAAATATGTTAAGGTTTCATCAATATTCCAATGTAACATCAGAGCTGTAAAGGAGTGTCACAACCGGTTTGCTGTAAACTGCAATTAGTATATTTGGGCCATGCATTTCTGCAATGTCTGCACACATCAAGGATTTCTTACTGCAATCTGTAGTATATTGTGCATCTGTTAGAAACTGGTTATCTGAACAGTAAACAGAGGTATTTGTTAGAAGTTTCTAGTGTTAAAAGTAATAAAAGTAAAGGTAACAGAACTGAGAAAATAATTGTATCAATGCTTTGTATGTTACATAGGAAGTTAACTAATGCTGCCTCTTTTTTCTCTCACCCCAGCCCTTTTTTCTTTCTCTCTTTTTTTATTTTCTTTTTTTTGTGTGTGTTTACTTCTTTATTATCTGTTTTTCCCATAGCAAAGCGGGGTAGGATTGCCCCACGGGATCCACCTGCCCCCACTCCACTGGCTAGAGCACCACTGCCCAGCATATCTGTTGCAGTACCTGGTAGCACCCCTTCTGCTGTCGCTGCATTACCCAACCCCTCAGGTAGATCTGCTCCAGAGGACAGGCCTGTGGCTCCCTCTGGGTACAGTGGCAAAAGGGATGAGTTTATCACCTGTGACAAATTGCCAGGGATGGTGCATAGGATTCTGCACTGCACTGTTGGTGCAGGCCTACGCAGGCTGGAAACACTGCTCTTCATCGTTGTATTAAATAACACAAGGAGACTCAGATGTCAGACACTGCAGCCATCTGTGCAGTGAGGTGACAGTGATGACAGTCCAGTGGGTGAGGACTCAAACCTTACTGTCACCCAACTTGATGTCCATGGGTTTGCAATATCCCTCACACTATCCATGGTGTTCACCCACCTCATGTGTCCTCCACTGTTCCTGTCTCTTGTCTTGTTTATCTTGTCTGTCTGCAGTTGCTTCCTCACCTGCCCAACTTACCTCACCCAGACATTCCTACATCCCTTCTTCAACATTCCTCTCTCCTCAAAAAAAGGACACCTCTCCACAAAAAAAAAGCCCCATACATTGCTCTCCATTTACACATGTGTGTTCATGACACACATGATTATTTCACATTCTCAATACAATTCTCTATGCAACAGATAGTGCTGTGACCACCCCTCTCTCTGGGGATGACAGTCCAAATTCAGCCAAATTTGTATGTTTATTCTGGAAGAAATGGATAGCTATGGTTCTTTCCTACATTCTTCCTGCACATTCCTGCCGTGTTTTCACTTTGTTCATCCCCCTGCTTGCTCCCCATTTCAACACTTTCCTATCTTCCCCATTTATTTTCTTTAAAGAAATATTGCGCTGTGGTGCACAATGCGCAACAACATGCCCTAACTGTAAAAAACGGTGATATAAGTGTATATACTAGTTCTAAGTATTATATAGTTGGATTGGAAACAGTACCATCTAGCCATATTGTAGACAGTCCATAACAACTATCACACTTCAGAACATTATTTGACATTGTTGGTATACAACTGTATTCGAACCAAGTACTACCTAAACAAAAAATACAAGTATCACTGCATACAGACTCAATTAATAAGCATATGTATTTTAGAGATTGTATAGTAAATGGCATACTTAACTGTTGTTGTATACACCTGCTAGTTATAATCTATAGACATAACTGCTGTTGTATACACCTGCTAGTTAACTGAATCTCTGGCTGCAGGAATTAATGCACTTAATGTAGTGATAAGTACTACCTTTTTGCGACAAATGGTTAAGCTATAGGTAATACATTAAAGTATTTTGTTAGTAGCATTGCTTATCAATACTGCATGATGTGCAACATCATGCACTACTGCTGTACAAGAATAAATGAGTATAGCACAATAATGCTTTATGAAACATTACAGAGGATCACGCAATGCAGTTTCATGGAAAGTTAATGAAGAAGACACAACATTAGTGATATGAGAAGCAAGCATGTGGAAGTACAAAGGGAAATCTTTCATAAACTGTGTCACTTACTATCAAATGTGTTAAATACATCTGCTATCTAACTGACTCTGTGGCAGCAAGTGTTAATGTATTGCTGTTGGAGGCAGATGGTACTAGGTTTGGCTGTGGGTGGAAGTAATAATTTTACAAACATGTATGATACTTTAAATATATCCACTTATGTTGCAGCTTTTTACTGCTGCAGTGCATTGGTGCACACAGTGCACCATTTCACAATAATCCTTTAAAGAAAAGAAATATGGAGACAGGAAAGTGGCGGAAGAGGGAGCAAGCAGGGGGAAAACCAAAGTGAAAACAAGGCAGGAATGTGCAGGAAGGATGTAGGAAAGAAGCATAGCTATCCATTTCTTCCAGAATCAAACATACACATTTGGTTGAATTTGGACTGTCACCCTCAGAGAGAGAGAGGTGACCACAGTACAATTGGTTGTATAGAGAATTGTATAGACAGTTTGAAATAATCATGTGTGACATGAACACACATATGCAAAATGGAGAGCTATGCATGGGACTTTTTTTTTGTGGGACAGGTGCCCTTTTTTTGAGAGATAGGAATGTTGGGAATAGTTGTAGGAATGTCTGGTGAGGTACATTGGGCAGGTGAGGAAGCAACTGCAGACAGACAAGACAAACAAGACAAGAGACAGGGACAGTGAAAGACACATGAGGTGGGTGAACACCATGGATGAGGAGGGGTATGGGAAATCTTGGTCCTACGCATGTTGATGTGGTTGACAGTGAAAATCTAGTCCTCACCCAGTGGACTGTTATCAATGCCACCCCACTGCACCACTGGCTGCAGTGCCTGATGTCTGTGCCTCCTACGGTTGCTCTGCACTAGGATGGAAAGCAGGCTCTCCATCCAACATAGGTCTGTGCCAACAGTGCAGTGCACAATCCTACACACCATCGCAGGCAGTTTGTCATGGGTGATAAACTCACACCCTCTGCCACTGCGCCCAAAGGGAGCCAAAGGCCTGTCCTCCGGGGCAGAAGTACCTGAGGGGCCAGGTAGTGCAGGGGAGGCACAGAGGATGTTCTGGGCAGTGGTGCTGTAGCTGGTGGAGTGGTGGCAGGTGGATCCCATGGGACAGTCTTACCCCGCTGTGCTGTGTGAAAAACAAAAAATAAAAAAGTAAACACAAAAAAAGAAAAACAATAAACAAAACATTAAAATAGAGAGAAAAGGGTTGGGGTGAGAGAAAAAAGGGAGAACATTAGTAACTTCATATCTGACATACAAAGCATTAATACAGTTATTTTACTCTATTCTGTTACCTTTACTTTTAACACTACAAACTCCTCTAACAAGTTTCTTACTTATATATAAGACTACCCAGATTATAACAGAGGCACACTATAGTACAGATTGTAGTCACCAGTTCTTGCTGCGTGCATGTATTGCACATATGTGTGTTCCAATTATATTGAATACAGATTACTGAAGTCATTTGTGCCACTGGTGTAGTGGTATAAAGTTACATTCCAATAAAGATGAAAACATAACAGCATTGTATATTTGGGAACTGTGGTTTTTGAACCCACAACCAATAAATACGTTAAAATACTTTTTTTGTCCTACAGACTACTGCATGCATACTTTTCCTTTTGCAGTTTAGAGATGCATGCCCACTGTTATTTCAGAATATAGCACCATTGCTTTGTGTTACAGACTAAGGCATGCATAGTTTCTTTTACAGTTTGGATATGCATGCTCAAGTTTGATACATATGTATGTTCCAATTAAACTAAATTCAGATTACAGAAAATCGTTTGTACCACTGGTATAGAGGTATGAAGTTACATTCCAGTAATGATGAAAACCTTATTTGGGAAGTGCGTTTTTTGAACCCACAATTAATGACTACATTAAAATACTTTGTTTGTCCTACAGACTACTGTATGCATACTTTTCTTTTTACTCTTTAAAGATGCATGCACACTGTTATTTCAGAATATGGAACCATTGCTTTGTACTGCAGACAATGGCATATGTACTTTCTTTTACAGTTGGGATATGCATGCTCAATTTGATACAACTCTATTAAATAACAACTAAGTGGTCCTTAACTTTTACTGCTACAAAGTACTATAAAAATTATTATTATTATTAATATACTATTTAGACAGTACTGTTTTGATGCATACATACCACATGCTTCTCTCATCCTTTCTAGAAGCACAGCATGAGATCAAACATTCGAGACTCTCTCCTCAGCAGCTGTGGAAATGACAGAACAGAATAGAACACCATTATGAATACCAGTCTTGACTATATTCAGCTTTTAACTCTTAAAATTACTCAATGAAACTGATACTTAGACATCTGTGGGGTGTCCTCTACCCGACATTCCCCGATCCAAAAAACAACAAATAAAGCACTAATAAAATAAATAGCAAAGGGCCACAGCTCCAAAGCAAACAAAAACTTTAATATGTGAGTGCTTTCATTCACTCAAATCAAATGAACTTCTTCAGACAAATTCAAACAGTAAAACCCCTCCTTATATAACCATGAAATCACATGACCAATAAAATGCATTCCCTCACTAGTTTAAAACTGGTTGCTAAAATGCATATACATATTTATAAAGATATTTACATATACTTTAAAAGAGTTTTTAAGCACAAAGTAAAGCATTCTTCTTCTTCTTCTTCTTCTTCTTCTTTCGGCTTTTCCCATTTAGGGGTCGCCACAGAGGATCACCTGTCCGCTCATGATTGGCAATGGAGTTTTACGGTGTTGAGTTGCCAGCCCAGCACACAACCTTCCACAGAAGGCACACACATGCACTCACACCTAGGGCTAATTTAGAGTGTCTAATCCACCTACAGCATGTCTTTGGGATGTGGGAGGAAACCGGAGCACCTGGAGGAAACCCCCGCGACCACAGGGAGGACATGCAGACTCCGCACAGAAGGCACCCCAACTGAGAATCAAACTGGAGAACCTCTTGCTGTGAGGCGGCAATGCTAACAGCTGCACCACCATGGCTGCCCCAAAGTAGAGCATTATTAATATATAAAAACAATCAAAAAAGTGCATCCATACAAACCTATAAGTACATATAATATTGTCTTATAAAAACATTCTATACTGAATTTCATAAATTCATTCAACGTAATAAACTTTTAAGCTTGAGTAAACACATAACAGAACACTGATCATTGAGGCCTGGATAACAATGTGCATATAAAGTAAGCGGCCGCCATAACTCTTGTCCTTAATAGGCATTTTTTGCTCACTGCTAGATATGACTGTAACTCTAAAAGCGTAGTATATTTGGCAAGATGTCAATTCTGTCCAGCATTTTTGATTGACAAAACCAATCATAGGTTCAAAGAAAGGATCCATGAACACATTTATAGTATAAATAGAAACAGAGAAATTAATGCTTTGGCCAACCACATTAGGGACAACCCTGGAAACCAATTTAAATTTTAAGTAATCGATCAGGTGATGGAGAGCCCTAGAGATGGGCATACATTCCTTTTACTCAAAAGACAAGAGTTATGGTGGCAACTTACTTTAAATGTGCATCATTATCCATGCCTCAATGAGTATTCAGATTTCTATTCTGAGTCAGAATAGCCCAGCTACAGCAACCTGGCCCCATGCTCTCTAACTAGGAGTCCAACAAAAGTCTTGAACTCCTGGACACCCCAACACTGTGCCCAAAAGCACACACACTCTCTCTAGCAACTCCAGACATGCCTACCATAGTTCAAGCTCAATGTCTAGTAAGAATTTCCCACCAATTGCAGTTTATATGGTGCTGCTTCCTGCCTTCTCCACATCCCATGCTTACTGAAAGTGCACTCATTTTCAATTTGCAACATTTAAAAATGTTGCATATTGCTTACCATCATGCATACACTGTACACAACAGTGTGCATTGCTGGGCATCAGGTTTGCATGATAGTAAGCGATGCACAACAAAGAGATTTCTAGATTTTGTAGGTATACAGGCACTTGTATAAATGGGCTATTCAATTTTATCATATACACGGTTCTCCTACACCTGCAGCTATTATAACAAAAAGATTGAAAAAAGAAAACAGTTGTGTATCTTTAACTTTATTTCTATAATCTTAACTCTCCCAACAGTAAAACAAAACTTGCATACTCTCTAATAGAACCCCATACCATCTGCACTCCACCCCTATACTTAACACCTGTTGCCACTATCTTAGTAGTTATTATAAGATTCTTGCAGTTAAGCATAGAGCAACACCACTGCGCAATCCACAGTATTATTAATTGAATATATCCTGTTTATATGTGTGGCTGTCTTGCTCCTATCTACAACTTGGATGGTCTATTCCTCCAGTTTATGCGTTGTTGTGCTTTGTGCAAACCAGCTGAGCATAGCTAAACTTGTTTATGCCAAGTGACGCATCCTGCAAACATTGGCAATTTAAAAAAATAAATAAATAAAAAAATGTAAAAAAAGGGTTAACAAAAATTAATTAAAACACAAAGGCAGACTGTCCACAGATTGGCAGATTATGCAAATATTTGTATCATTTATTCGTCCCCTTCCTTGTAAAATGGGTGGTTTATTGTGAAATCACTGAAGATTGCAGTCAAGATATCATGACATATACATTTGTGTTTCATACTTCATATCTTTCAGAAAATGTATGCCTGCCCTTTGCTCTGGAATGGCCCATATTCACTATACAGGTTTCAAGGCCAGTAACACAGGGGCGAGCCATGAAACCTTCCCTACATGCACCATGCATCATTAATATTCAGGGCACAAGATTGCATGATGCCGCGCAATGCGCAGTATCGTGTATACAAATACATTCCATGCAGGTTCTGCTCAGAACCTACACAGAGTTTACTGAATCTTATCCTTTGTCTTTAAATTCCTCAGTAATATGGGCATGTTTGGTATAAACGTATTCAAGTGCACTCCTCTGCCTTCCTTTACCTTTAATGATTCAGTGGGTGTAGGCTACCTGTGCAGTTCCTGTTTTGGTTTTCACAGTTAAGAATTTTGCTTTCTTATAATAGCTGAATTTTCTGAAATGATAACTCCAAGTAGCCATATCCTCAGGCAAAGGATTTCACAATTGCAGGCCTTCATGTGGAACAAACTTTTGGCTCATAAAAGTACTAGGCAATCAGTCTGCAGACCATTACAAGCCCAGCTGAAACCGTTATTCAAAAATTCCCCCCAACCCAAAGAAGGATAAGAAATGACAGACCATGTGAGAATTTGAGGCTGCCCTTCCAATTACCTAGGTGTTCTTTGAAGGGGGGAAGGGCACTATTGTGTTTGACATGTAGTAGAAATTTTTTCTAGAGGTGAAGGATACTTTAGGCCTACAAATCCCTCATGACAACATGATTTATTTATTGATGAAGGTTTAGTTCCTTTAAAAGTTTTTGAGGGGAAGTTTTTTGTGGGTAATAGTCTCCATTTTCTTCCCAAGACCATTTTTAAATGATTTACTTACTCAGTCCATTCATTATCAGCACTTTTTTATGCACTTAGAACCGGACTAGTTGGTGACTCAGTATACCCTTCATGTTCAGTGGCAGCTCTGATTTTTTTATTTTATTGTAATTAAATCCTTCACTAGCGTATGTCCAAATAACTAGTTATGAAGTGATATGAATGTCATTTAGTTTTAAAATTACACTTAAGTGGAACTGAAAATACAGAAAAAACTGTTTTGGGAGGAGGGCATTGAAGTGCAAAAGCATCAACACACAAACAATAAATGACAACACTTTCAAAACCAAATTACCCACAAAAAACATTAACATGAACACTGACACAATCGAAAAAGGAAAACAAGCAGAATTTTTTTTCTGATTGCTAACCCTAATTTTGACACTACCTTCACATCAAATTTCTCCAAATGGTGGCACTGTTAGGGAAAGGGGTTTTCATCTGTTAATGTGTAGGGTTAAGAGTGGGCCAGTGACAGGGTTAGGATTTGAACACAAGTAAGGTGGTCAGGAGAGCTTTGTCCTCTGCCTCGCCTTACTTGTATGTGCTAACCCTGCTCCTGATCCCAACCCTAACCTTGTACATTAACTTACAAAAACCCTGCCTAACAGTATCACTACACAAGACACTAGGACACTTACTCACACAAGATCACACACGCAGAAAACTAAAGCCATCCCCTAACACAGCCTTTACTCTAACCCTAATCCACAAACACTCACATATGCAAACTTTCCAAAATATTTATATACATACTATCAAACAAATTGCCATTCAACACTCTCACTCAAATACTCCAAAATATAAAGACACACACACACACACACACACACACACACACACACACACACACACACCAAAAAAATCTATCCCCTTACCCTGCCCTTACTGAAACCCTAACCCAAAAATACTCATGCACAGGCCCCAACTCACTCATGAAGGGGCCATCAAACTGACATTCCGCACACTCACTCACATAATTCAAAACATCTACATATACCACAAAATCTGTCTCACTACTTAGTCCTTACTCTAATCCTAACCTGCACACACTCATTCCTCAACCTCACTTACCAGAATCAGAACCATTTTATCTTCTGCCTTTCAGTGTAAAGCACATTTGATACTAACATTACTTACACTGTTCTCCTACCCAGGCACACTATATTATGTCATAGAACGCTATATATTTAATGGACCCTATGTGGGAAACTGGGTGTCCTATATGAGATATTTGGATAACATTTTTATGTTGTGGAAAGGGCCTTCTAATATATTAAATTAATTTTTAGAATATATAAATAATACAGTTGAGTTTTTGCAGTTTTCTTGTACATGAGATATGGAATCCATTGCTTACTTAGATGTAAGAGTATCTAAGGATAGGGTGAAGAGTAAATATGTCGCCAATGTATATCGAAAGCCTACATTTTCGAATTTGTCCCTGCACTTTTTAAGTGGGCACCCACAACACCAGAAAAACGTCATAGTTAAAGGCCAGTTTGTGCAAGTAGCCCATCTGGTTTCAGAACACACTGATTTTTTGAATGAATGTAGGAAATTAACGGAATTTTTTACTGCAAGAGGTTACTCTTGTGAGTTAGTTAACAGCATTAAACGTGAGGTAGTGTACAAGAGAGAAAATGGCACGTACTTTCCCATTTTAAATAGCAATCAAAGTATGCTACCTCCAGTTGGCAATGTAGGGCAAGTGGATAAAATGGTATTTATTACTACCTATTGTTTTAATTCACAAGAAATAGTGAACATTATACACAATAATTGGTGGATTTTTTCTAATGACATTGACATAATACAAAAACTTGGAACAAAGCCTAGGATAGTGTTTAGGAAGGACACATCTTTTAAACAATTATTAGAAAGGGGTAACACCCATAGAGTGACAAATCCACGTAAGAAAACTGGCACATATAAGTGTGGGAGTTGTAGGCAGTGTAAACACATACTTGGCAAGGAGCATACAGTCATAGCCAACAGAAAATATAGATACAACCAATACTTTAATTGCAAGCATTGCAATGTAGTATATGCAGCCTTATGTGACACATGTTCAAGTTTTTACATAGGGAAGACTTCAAGGAGACTAAGAGATTGAGTATACAAACATTTTTCAGATATAAGGAATAAAAAACTTACCAATGTATTGTATGGGCATATTAGTATTAATCAGAGACACGGTTTTAAGTTTTATGTTTTAGATCATGTTAAGTCTGATGAACAAGGTAAAACTACTGCAGTACATTTAAATTATAAGGAAGTTTTATGGAAGATTAAGTTGAAATGCACCTGCTCAACCAGGACTAAATGAGTGTTGTTCATTAGCTACCATTTTAAAATTGAAGTATTATGACATTTAGATGTGTGTGTGTGTGGGGGGGAGGTTCACTTGGGTTAGAATTGGAATTTTAAATCTCTGTGTCTTTAAGTGTTTAGTCCTTGCTGGTCATGTGATTTTTTTGAAGTTGTATAACTACCAAGTTGAGATTGACTTAATCGTTCTGATGAACTTCAGTATACACTTGAACAAAGGCCCTTAACATATAGTTTGTGGTGAATAAACCTATTTTATGTGGAATTGTGCTGTGATTTCGTTCATTACTTCTTGGCTTGCTGTGGTTACTGGTCTGGAACTTTTTGGGATTGTCACATCAACTGTCCAATCCAATGCCACTCTCCTACCTTCCTCAACAGTCATGACTGACAGTTGCAAGTCTCTCACAAAACCCATCCATCTCTCTCTCTTTCATGGATGCCCTCATTTCCTTTTGCCTTCATTCTGTCTGCCCAAAATCTTCTTCATCAGATTCTCTTTTGCTTTTCTGCACATGTGCCTGAATCACCATAATCTGTTCTGTTTGACCTTCTCTGCAATCGCAGATACTTGGGCTTCTGCCCTGATGTCCTCATTTCTTCATCTGCCTCACAGTGTGAATCCTACCTTCAGTCTCAGGCACTTCATCTTCATCTCCTCCAGCTTCTGCCCTGATGTCCTCATTTCTTCATCTGTCTCACAGTGTGAATCCTACCTTCAATCTCAGGCACTTCATCTTCATCTCCTCCAGCTTTTGCCCTGATGTCCTCATTTCTTCATCTGCCTCACAGTGTGAATCCTACCTTCAGTCTCAGGCACTTCATCTTCATCTCCTCCAGCTTTTTCCCTGATGTCCTCATTTCTTCATCTGCCTCACAGTGTGAATCCTACCTTCAGTCTCAGGTACTTCATCTTCATCTCCTCCAGCTTCTGCTCTGATGTCCTCATTTCTTCATCTGCCTCACAGTGTGAATCCTACCTTCAGTCTCAGGCACTTCATCTTCATCTCCTCCAGCTTCTGCCCTGATGTCCTCATTTCTTCATCTGCCTCACAGTGTGAATCCTACCTTCAGTCTCAGGCACTTCATCTTCATCTCCTCCAGCTTCCTCTGCTGCTCTACCTTCAGTGCCGAGGTCTCTGTGACATACAGTAGTACTGGTCACACCACAGTAGTACTGGTCACACCACAGTAGTACTGGTCACACCACAGTTCTGTAGTCCTTACTTATCAGACTTTTTGGCTTTCTTCTATCACACACTACACCTGACACTCGGACAGTTGGCTGCAACCCCTCTGACTATAGCTTTGACCTCCTCATTCAGACTTCCCATCTCCTCAACCCCCCCCCCAGATACTTGAAGCTGTTAACCTGTTTCACTATTTTCCCTTCACGATAAATTTCAACTTATACTGACTTCACCCTTTTGCTGCCATTCCAACTGGCATATCTTTATTTATTTTAATCCTTTGTGCTTTCAGTTTTGCATTCCATTTCTCTATCATTTGCTGAAGTTCTCATTTTATAGTCTGCCTGTAATGAATTGTCTGCATACAGCAGCTTTATCGATATGTCCCCTCCAACCTGTCTGCTAACATAGTTCATCATCATTATGAAAGGCTATGAATACCCACTCCCTCTGGGAACCCCTCTGTGAGCCCAAACACTGTTCATACTTGTGGCACTGGGACCTTGTACATAGCCAACACTAATTCTAACAATATTTCTGGGATTCAAAACCATCTCAGGACTATCCAAAATCATCTTTCTTGGAACCTTGTGATATGCTTTCTCCAGGTCTAGGAATACCCAGTTGAACTCTTTCCTCATTAAATTTCTCAACTATCTGTCTCACTGCAAACAATGGGTCAGTTTTACTGCATCCTGATCTGAATCCAACCTGCTCATTCACATCTTACTTTTTATTACTCTGCAAATTAATCAGCTTATTCATTTATCAATCACCACTCCATAGCATTCATGCAGTGGGACTGGAGTTTGATACCCCTGTACTCCACACAGTTATGAAGGTCCCTTTTGTTTTTGTACATTGGCATTAGAATGCTTGTCCTCCAGTCATCTGGAATACACCCATCTTGCCTAGATATATATATATATATATATATATATATATATATATATATATATATATATATCTGTGTGTGTGTGTGTGTGTGTGTGTGTGTGCGCACGCATGCGCAAGTGTGCATATATTTTATATATGGATGTGTGTGTGTGTCTGTTTGTATGGGGGGGGGGGGTTCACAGGAAATTCACCACATGCGAAAACACCTGTTTAGTGTTATTTGTGAGTTTTTGATTAAACATTCCATTGACAATCTCATCGACATAATATTTTGAATGAGTCTTTTATGTTTGCTAATGTGCTCATAAATACATATGGTAGTATGAGCATTTTGTTGAATCTGGTAGGTTTAGTGATATTCAAATGTGCATTTCACTGAATATGCAAATGCTCAAATTGTGTTTCACTGAAGCAGTGTACTGTGCTGTTTTATGAGCATGAGTGCTAGTGTGTAAGAAGAGATCTGGGAGGCTTTGCCTGAACCCCAACTTATGAGTAAATATTAGGTGTTTTTGCATGTTAAATTGGTTTTCAGCTTGTCAGTATTATTTGGAATGCTGTGTAGCAAAACAGATGGTTTTATTTCCAGTCTTTTCAATGTAATGGCATTCAATGTATTTAGCTTTCAGGAAAATGTAGTTTCAGTGAAAAACTACACATTCAATAAATGATATTGTTCATATATATATATATATATATATATATATATATATATATATATATATATATCTGTTATATATAACGTCTGTTTAGTTATAGGTATACATATATATATATATATATATATATATATATATATATATATATATATATATATATATATATATATATATATACATATATATATATATATATATATATATATATATATATATATATATATATATATATATATATATATATATATATATATATATATATATATATATATATATATATATATATATATATATATTCAGTTTAGAAGCTCGAATTAGTGAAATGTCAAAATTCAGAGCCCATAAAGTGGAATCCTGAAAAGAGTGAAAGTTCAGAAGCGCGAAATTCAAAACCTCAAATACTGGAGGTTTTCATTTTTGTGCTTCTGAGGTTCCGCTGTGGTTATGGATTCAGGTAAGTGTGTGTGCATGTGTTAAAGGTTTTGGGTAGGGGCTGTGGTATGTGTTAGTGTGTTTTGTTGCTGTGATGTGTGTGTGCAAGCAGAATGTAGCTTGTGTGGTGGTGTTGTGTGTGCGTGTGTGTGTGTGTGTGTGTGTGTTTGTGTTTAGTGCGACCTCAGAGTTAGAATATTTAAATAGGGGGGTGTGGGGGGGCATAGCCCCCTACATGTGGCATGCAGGGGGGCTTACCCCCCTGATTTTATGTAGCAGAAAGCTTGTGTTTGTGTGTGGGGAGGATAGTGAGTGTGCAGTAGTAGCGCAAAATTCAAAATCTCTGGTGTGCGAGATTTTGGATATCGCAGTTCTGAGTTTTTGTTGTTTCAAACATTCGACTTTATAGCTTCGAAATACTGAATTTTGATATTTCAGTATTTCGAGGATATAAAGTGAGTATATATATATATATATATATATATATATATATATATATATATATATATCATAAAATATCTGTATCGACATCTGTGCAGTGACAGAGACCTGCTTTAAGGCTCCAGAGAACACCCCTGCATTACCACGCTACAATTCTTACCACACCTTTTAGCCACCTAACCTGGACCGAAACACTAAAGGAGGAGGCATGTCCATATTCATAAAGGATATCCATACCTCCAGGCTAGTTGCTCAACATAATGCTTCCAAAAATATCCAAGTTCAATTAACACTGGGCAAGACTGCAATTCAGGTTGTAGCTTGTTACAAATCCCCCGCCATGCCCCAGGATGCCCACTCCATGTTTCTCGATATACTGGATAATATTAAGGTACAGTCCAATACCCTAGTATTGGGAGATTTCAACTTCCCTACCACCAACTGGGAAAACTACTCATGTAATAACTCATCTGCCCAAAGTTTTATGGAATTCATCAATTCCAATGCCCTGGATCAGCTTGTCCATACCCCTACCAGGATCAGCAACATCCTGGACCTGGACATTACCAATATGGGTAACAGATGCTCCATGCCAGAGGTCAACTCCTCGTGGTCAGTTCCAACCACAAGCTAATCACCCTATAAATCTATATCCTGCCCCCACCCCCCATTAAGGAAACCACTGTAAAAACTTTCTCGAAAGCCAACTTCATGCTTCTTAAGTCAGAAATGGCCAACTTTACATCACCCACACAGATTGAAAATAGAGACACGACTGCTGAATCATATACAAAAGCACTGTATAAGCACATACACAAGTGCATAGACCATGCCATCCCCAACAGAACCATGATGCTATCCTCCAAAAAAAGGAAGCCAAGCTGGTGGTCCCCTGCCATAATCATATCTGCTCGGAATTTCAGCACAATGGCACTACATTTACCAAACCACCTGACATTGCCAACATCCTGGCAGACAGGTTCAGTGCAAACTTTACCCCCCCAAACCATACCGGAAGATTGCAAACCCCCTGTAATCACGGACACACAAGTAAAGACCGCACTCTCCAAAGCCAAGAACACAGCATCTATGGGACCAGACAACATCCCAGGCTGCATTCTGCACGAACTACAGAATGAACTAGCACTCCACCTAAGTACCATGTTCAACCATAGCCTCACTTCAGGCTTTGTGTTTATGGAATGGTGCACAGCAATGGTTATCCCACTCCACAAAGGGGGTGCCACCACTGACTCTGGGAGCTACTGCCCCATTAGCTTGATGAGCCTGGTCTGCAAGGCCATGGAATGCATCATCCTGAAGCTTATAAACAAAGACATAGGCAACCTCCAGTCTCTGGACCCTACTCAGTTTGGGTTTGTAAAAGGTAGATCATATCTCTTAAACCTGATTGACTTCTTTGAAGCAGTCACTAGAGCCATAAACGAGGGTAAGGTGGCGCACACAGCCTATATTGACCTCGCCAAGGCTTTTGACACCACCCCCACTCTGGTATTATAGATAAACTCATAAATCTGTTTGTCAAAAGATGGGTGGCCAACTGGCTCACTGACAGAACCCACACAGTGAAAGTAGCCGACTCCAAATCTGACTTCAGACCAGTGACAAGCGGAGTACCACAAGGTTCGGTCCTGGATCCTCTCCTGTTCGGTATCTACTTCTCTGAAGTTCAGGCTAATACAGCTGGTATCTGGCTAATGAAATTCACAGATGACTGCAAACTAGGAACCATAATAGATTCACCTAAGGATGTGGACATTTTACGAAGAGGTCTCTCTGAGACTGATGCTTGGTGTCAAAGTCATAGCCTAAAGCTCAATGCCAAGAAGTGCATTGTCATCCCCTTTGGGAAAAACATCATACCCATGAACTACTACATAGGCGGTAGCCTACTAAACACCGAAAGTGTGATAAGAGACCTTGGGACACAGGTGTACAGTAGTCTCTCCTCTGATAATCACGTCACCACAGTAGTCAGGAAATCCTTCTATGTGGCACACCTCATCACAAAGGGGTTCTCCTCCAGAAAAAGAGAGATCATTGTTCCTCTCTACTCATCTCTCATCAGGCCAATTGTAGAGCACAACGCACCATTTGGCATGTACCTCACAAGACATCTGCAACAACTAGAAAGGCCACAGAAATACCTCACTAGGAGGATTACCATCCTCAAACAGATGCCATATGCAGACTGTCTCAAAAAACTCCAGCTCTACTCCAACGCATATTGCCTACTCAGAGGTGACCTCTTCCTAACATATAAAGCTATGTCTAACTCAGAGCTGTAAAGAAACCCCAATCTGTCTGAGCCACACACTCCAGGGATCTAAACCTTGTCACCACAATAAACAGAACATGATGAAGGGATATATTTCTGTAAACATCCAAAAAAGGCCAGCACCACAAAGAACACCAACACCAAGTTGGTGTTCTTTGTGGTGCTGGCCTTTTTTTGGATGTTTACAGTGTTATGTTGGCCGTTTGCACCTACCATATATGCTGGCTCCTTTTGGTTGTGATTTAGTAGATTCCTGTCCCAGAGATTTCCCATACTCTGGAACAGGTTACCCATTCATGTCAAACAGAGCCTGCCAATGAACCTATATATATATATATATATATATATATATATATATATATATATATATATATAGATATACATACCTATATATAGATGTATATATATATATATATATATATATATACACACACACACACACACACACACACACACACACACACACACACACACACATATATATATATATATATATATATATATATATAGTGTGTGTGTGTGTCTGGTTAAATTGGTTGACTAGTACTTTAGTTGACAGCTATCCTGGCTGCTTATTCTGTTCAACAGGAAAACTGTCAGCTTTGGTATAAGATGAGGAATATGCTCTTTCCATCGTATTGTGCACTCTCGGAGTTGGTATATTTACATAGCAGGGGGTGCAGGGGAATTTCTCCAGTGCAAAATCACTGCTTATATTTGCATGCAGCTAGAATATATGTTAAAGCATGCAAAATGTTTTGTCAGTTGTTTTCAGTGTGGTTTCTAGATGTTTTGTTTGCTGATATATATATATATATATATATATATATATATATATATATATATATATATATATATATATATAGATAGATATATATATATATAGAGATATAGATATATAGTCATTCACATTTGTTTACTGGAAGAGTACAGCTGGGCACAGGTATCCTTTTTCAGTGGAGGCCCAGGGAGAAATGCTCCAAGATAACAAATGTAATGCAATCAATATTTACAATAACAAATTTTAGTGTGCAGTTTCAGTGAATACATAGCATAGCAGTAAGCATAATAACAACTGTATTGATATTCACAAACATTAATATACAGCACTGTAGTGAGAATTTACAGATAGAAGGGTTGTGTATAATGTAGGACTAATTTAAGATATATATTAGAGGAGTAACTATGCTCCAGATGAGGAGCTGGAACAAAGCTGGAAGCAGAGAGGAAGCCTTTTTGTAATGTTTATTTAAAGCTGAAGGAGTGAGATAGACCTTATTTGTATAGAAATCTTATATTAAGTTTCATCTACATTGTGTGAATAGAGACTGAACTAGATAATACTATTTTTTCATATTAAAACTAAATAAATAAATGCATAAGCAGTCTAGTGAAATTTTATGGCTAAGGATATAACTCCTGTTATGACATTTATATAAGTAATGCACTTTGTTTTCTTAGAAAAGCTAATCATAAAGACAGGAAATTATTACAGCTCTGCATCCCAATATAAAATTATTTTTGTTGACTTTATTTGTGTTTACAGTTGGGCTCACTCTGTCTTCATTGCTCTATTTACAGTGAAAGAAGTGAAGCCCTTCCCAGTAATAGACATTGATCAGAATAATAGTTGGTATTAATGGAGCTGAAGATAGATTTGTGGAAGGTAAGTGCATTGTTTTACTTTTGGATGATTTGTAACCAATGTAGAACTGTTTAAGCCAGACAGAAGCTTGAATGCAAGCAAGCTTGTTTTCTTAAAGAGCTACTTTTAGAATTATCTATGGTAGCTTGAGGATGGATAAGGGAAACAGTCCTAACGTGTCTAACAATGGTCCGTGACCATTCTATTCCCTTTTACTAGCAAGACTCCTCCAGACCCACATCTCTTAAAACCCATATTGTTGATGTTATACTGCAGGCATTATGTCTGTGCTATTAAATTAATTTTTAAACATTTTACTTTGTGAAGGCACTTACATTACCAATACCAACCATTCGAGTGATTTTTCAAATTCTTTAATAAATGGCCATGTTACTATATGGAGCATAGGAACTGTGCAAGCCCTGAAATAATTCACTGACTTTAGTCTTTTTAATAAAAACAAACATAGTTTTTCACTGAAAAATTATTGGATGTACAAAAAAAGAGACCTTCTTGTCTGGAAAATGTAAGGCTGATAAGTTACCATCCTATTAAATCATCACATGGAAACCTCTGTGGGTAGATGAACAGGTGATTCTGGAATACCTGGAGTGGCCACTGCATCCTTGTTTGTCCTCTGCAAAAAATACTTAACGTTTTCATATTCCAGAGTAATATGGGCATGTCTGGTGTGAACATATTCAAGTGCACTCATCTGTGTTCCTTTACCTTTAATGATTCAGTGGGTGTAGGCTACCTGTGCAGTTCCTGTTTTGGTTTTCACAGTTAAGAATCTTACTTTCTTATAATAGCTAAATTTTCTGAAACCGATAACTCCAAGTAGCCATATCCTCAGCTGAAGGATTTTACGATTGCAGGCCTTCATGTGGAACAAACTTTAGGTTTACAATTAAGTACTAGACAATCAGTCTGCAGACTATTACAAGGCCACCTGAAATCCCTATTCAAAAAATCTGGCAGTCTAAAGGAGGATAAGAAATGATAGACCATGTGAGAATTTGAGGCTGCCCTTCCACTTACCTAGGTGTCCTTTGAAGTTGGAAAGGGCACTATTCTGTTTGACATGTAGTGGAAATTTGTTCTAGAGGTAAAGGATACTTTGGGCCTATGCATCTAGCATGACAATGTGACTTATTTATCTTTTGATGAATGTTTATTTCCTTTTAAAGGTTTTATAGGGAATATTCTACATTTTCTTCCCAACACCATTTTAAATGATTTACTGATTCAGTCCATTCACTGTCAGAACTTTTCTATGAACTTAGAACTG
Source organism: Protopterus annectens (assembly GCF_019279795.1). NCBI lineage: Eukaryota > Metazoa > Chordata > Ceratodontiformes > Protopteridae > Protopterus > Protopterus annectens. The sequence continues at coordinate 54,745,225 of NC_056748.1, read as the reverse complement.
TGGCAGTTGGTGACTTGGTATACCCTTCATTTTCAATAGTATCTGTGTTTGTTTTTTTATTGTAAGTAAATAATCCTTTACTAGTGTATGTTCAAATAACTAGTTATGAAATAATATGAGTGTGTGTCACTTTGTTGAACAAAACTAATTAAAATGACACTTAACTGGAACTGAAAATACAGGAAAATATGTTTTGTGGAGGAGGGAGACATTGAAGTGCAAATGCATCAACATACAAACAGTGAAGGCCAGCATTTTCAAAACAAAATTACCCATAAAAATTGAACAATGATACAACTGGAAAAAGGAAAACAAACAGATTTTTTTTCCAATTGCTAACCCTAATCTTAACATTACCTTCAGATCAAATTTCTCCAAATAGTGACGCTGTTAGGGAAAGGGGTTTTCATAAATTAATGCACAGGGTTAAGGGTGGGTCGGGGTTATGATCTGTACATGAGTAAGGTGGTCAGGGGAGCTTTGTCCTCTGCCTCGCCTTACTTGTATGTGCTAACCCTGCTCCTGATCCCAACCCTAACCTTGTACATTAACTTACAAAAACCCTGTCTAATAGTATCACTGCACAAGACACTAGGACACTAACTTACACAAGACCACGCAGTCAGAAAACTAAATCCATCTCCAAATTTAGCATTTAATCTAACCCTAATCAACAAACACTCACATATACTCTCCAAAACACAGTGCTGAACAAATTA
>NC_056748.1:54659506-54739506 GCF_019279795.1 Protopterus annectens | reverse complement strand
ATTGGGATTACCCAAGCTGATGGGGTATTTCAGAGGATTCGCTTTATAATCTCGAAATACTGAAATTTTGAATTTCAGTATCTCGAGACTATAAAGCCGAAACCTTGCAAACCTGAAACACCACAACCGCGAAAGTCACCCCCTTTCTACTTATATATACTAACTCTGAGGTCACACTAACCACCAAAGCACAGAAAACACACCACTACACACTCCAAACACACTCACATACACACAAACCCTACCCCAAACCCTTACCTAACGCGCCATCACAACTGCAGGTTCGACATTTCCGGCTTCAGGATACTGCAGTTTCGCGCAAATGCAGTTTTGACACTTTGGTCTCGAGATACTGAAATTCGACATTTCAGTATCTCGAGATTCCAAAGTGTAACCATTTCAGAGCTACACAGTTAAGGCTCCTATATATATATACACCACAGACGAAGCACTAAAGGAAATAAGGCTGCAGGCACAATACGAAGGATTTATTCAGGAAACACAAAATCAACCCATAAACTACATTTATACGTAAGTACAGTGCTAACATGGGTCCTGCAAGGGGGAAGTAGTATGGGTACAGTGTCATATCACATCCTTTACTTCCCCCTTGCAGGACCCATGTTAGCACTGTACTTACGTATAAATGTAGTGTCGATGTTTTGCAATGTCGATGGTTTCATTTCAATATAGTGAATGTCGTTCTTTTGCATGTCGTTGGTTTGACATGAACCCATGTATATATATATATATATATATATGGGATTTTGGATGCAAACCTTTAAGGATAATAACAATACTCTCACAGAATATTATAGTCATAAAGTAGCAGAAGGTCTTCTAAGAACTAAGCCAATAGGAGAATGGAGAAAGGAGATTCTGCTGATAGGGATGACTGCAATAAGGGATACAGACAATACGCAAGAGAGGCCGGGAATGTATTGGAGAAAACTGGCAAAAGAACCAAGGTACTTGGAGCAAATAATTAGAGAGGGAAAGGTAATAGACTGGGAAGATGCCGAGAACTTATTTGGACTGCAGGCTAAAGATTGCCTTCCCAATGAAGGATTGATATCAGAGTATAGACAAAAAGAAAGAAATACAGGAATCCCAAATGAAAGACCAGCACTAGTAACGTTTTTAGTAGAATCTAGAACAGAAGCTGCCATTAAAAAATGAATAATTAGTAAAGCATATGAAATACTGCATGAGAACTATAAGAATCAATCAGAGGGGGTTAGAAAGGACTGAGAAGAGGGACTAAATAAGCAATTCACAAAGAGACAATGGGAGGATATATGTACATCTCCCAAATATGCAACAAAATCTAGAAGATTTAGGATATTTGCCTGGAAGTGCTTATATACGTATTTACCCCAAGCAGACTTCAAAGAATTTTTTCTCAGTTAGACATCAAATGTTGGAGGTGTGATGGGGCAGAAAGAGGTAAATGGGAACATTTTTCTGGGAGTGTAATGAGCTGGTAGTCTTTAAAGATTCCCTGCTGACTGCTCTGTCAGAGATGCTGGGTGAGCAAGTTGAAGTGAATAGGGAATGATTTTTTGAGCTATGATACAAACTCGGAATTGCCTAGACATAGTAAGGCCTTGCTGAGTCTAATTATGAAAGTTGCCAAAAACACATTTACTATAAAATGGAAATCAAAGTCTAAAACCAACTTTACTAGAAGTAGTGAAGATAGTAACAGAGTTAAAACAACTGGAATTGGGATCTTTAGAAAAAGGTAGGAGGAAATTACATAGGGAAAAATGGGAACTGTAGGATCAATACATGCAGAGGAGGAACAAGTTTTAAAATAAAGCAGGATTTGAATGTGCTATGTAATGTTTGACTAGCATTGACTGGATATGTTAAAAGTGATGTGTAATGTTTGCAGCTACAGTTGGGTCGCACGGACTGGAATCTGTAATGTTTGTAAATGAAATTGTGTCGCTGTGGTTTATTGTCATTTATATAAATATTACAAGGTCTATGTCATACATGATAATTTAATAAAGATGCTTCTTGTTTAAAAAAAAAAATCACTTTTTGTTTATATTGTTGCATCATCTTGGGTGAAGGTAGAATGCTGCATAGGGATAGAGTCATACCTGACAAACATAATCTGAGAGTTCAGTCATGTCTCTCTTCATGTAGTCCAGAGAGGGACGTCTCAACTCATTCATCCCAGCATGGACTATGACAGAGTCATAATGGTGCTTGTGGTTCAGTGACTTGAATGCATGCATGATTTGATGGATTCTGACACCTGACAGGTAGCTGACTGTGACCTTCTCCTTTCCAGCCTGGTGAGGGGGACATCTGTTTGCCTCACTATGGAGTCACCTATGACCAAGCCATTAGGTTTTGAGGTGTTTTGCCTTAGGGGCTTATTTGCTGAGAAACTGGTGCATGTGTTATTATGTGTGGTGGTTTCTATTTGCATAGCAGTATGTGCAAGTGTTTTATGTTTGGGAAGTCTCTGATCTTTTGGCAAGCTTCTACTGAGGACCTCCGCGTATGTGGGTTTATGTCCTCATATGGCAATGTTTGCCGTATGTTGTATGACCTCATATTATGTGAGAGGTGAAGTGTGTGTGCTGACAACCTGTTTGATGTCCACTTTGTTGTTACACGAGAGAACTGATTTCAGTTTCATAGTGTAATTACATCTCTCACGTAGGGTATTTGTTTGTTTTAGGAGTAAGCGGTTGTGCATATATATGAGGCAATTTCTACATCGCCTCAGGATGCCTATGTCAAGCAAGCTGACTGGTGAAATGATGGGAAACTGTCCATAGTAGCAGGTTTTTACTGTATGCGCTATTAGGGAAGGGATTGAGTTAGTTTGAACAGTTTTGTGATAAGACTACCAAAGGTGCTTATTCCATTGAAGAATATGGATGATAAGTGTGGCAACACTGGTCAGTGTGTCCGTAGTGGAGTAGGGAAGCTTGGGAGAGTTCCACTGACAGATGTCTAGGGAAAATTGAGTTTCTAAATACTGAGTTATTGTAGGATGCTTTTGGCTTCAGTCTCATGGTAAGTATGACTGAGTTATGGTCCAATTTGACTGGGGGGGATGTTACAACTGACAGGCAACAGAGCTGTTCCATATTGGTGGCAACCAAGTCCAGGATTTTGCCCCCTGCTACTGGTGTGGACTAGCTGGTCCAGTGAGTTTATATTAATGAAGTTCAGAAATCTGTGAGCATGTATTTTCTTCTTAGCTGATGAAGGAGAATGGTGTTTGGATGAGTGCTTAGGGTTTCCAAAATAGTTAGATAGAAGGTATAAGCTAAGGGGAACATAGAGGGATTACCATAGTTATCTACAATGTGATATGGTATTTTGTTAATGGCATACCTTTCAACTGTCCAGATTTTTGCAGAACATCCAGATTTTTGCCTCATATATTTGGCCTGTTTCTCAAAAAAATCTCATTTTCTGGAAAATCACTGGCAAATCATTGAAGTCTGAACTCAGAAAATAATGACAGAAATTTAAATTTTAAACTTCATATCCTTTATAAAATTCATGCTGGTGCAAAATCTGTTATTCTATCAACTTTCTAAGTTTGTATGAGCAATATTTAAAAACTGTCCCTATTTTGGGGCCTTTTTCCTCTCATTATTTATGGCTTTGTCTAGATTTCTTGCTGTAAGAGTTTGAGAGGTATGGTTAATGGTAAGTTGAAGGTGGGGGAATTCCAGGTTAGTATCCTGCTTAACAAGTGCGGAGGTGAAATTTTGTTTTACAAATATAGAGACCCCTGCCACTTTTAGTGCCTTCATCTAGTGTGGTGGGTCTGAACTGGTAGTAGGCATTGAAACCTTGCACAGATGATATACATTCAATATTCTAGAACCAGGTCTCTGTGACAATGCACATATCGACACATTCTAGGGTCAGGAGTGTAAATAAGGACTCTATTTTTGTTAAGGCTCCTAGCATTGAGCAGCAATACCTTTGTGTTACCTGAATTTTGTTGTTATGTTGGAAGCATTTGAAAACTGACTTTGTCTAAGAAAGGCATTATGGGGCAGATAAAGTTCTTGGCAATATATGAAAGCCTTGGAGGGAACAGGTGCAGACTATCCCTAGAAAAGCAGTTTGGACTATCTATCATGTCCTCCTGGGAAGATATCTACTGTATTGCCTGTGAATGACACCAGAAGCTAAGCCAATTTATTTTATTTTATTTTATTTTACATTTGTTGACCGGGCTAGTCTGGCTGGATAACAAGTCCATTTTCAGCAGAGGCCCGAGGAGAAAAGCTCCACGATCTACTAGTACATTTCATAAGCAATATATTTGCTCAAAAAAAATACATCATTAAAACACTGCAAGAGAGATATTCAACAGTAATGTAACAAGTTTTCTCAAAATAAAATAAGAAAGATACTATTCTTCAATTTCAACAAATTTACAGAGAAAGTATAATACTTATAGTTCTAATAGTGGTAGGATCGGAAACAGGAGTTGGAGTGGAGAGGAAAGGAGTAGAGGAGTAAGAGAGTAATAAATAAGATAAATTAGTCAGGTGTACTGCAATTGTTGAAATTTAATTGTCCTTTGTTCATATTGTGGCATCATCTAAATGAAAGTAAAATGTTGCTCATGGCTAGTTTCATTCCTTCCTTAGTCACATATTCTGTGAAGTCCATCATGTCTCTCTTCATATAGTCCAAGGAGATACATCTCAGGCCATTTACTGCCACATGTACCATGACTGTGCCATATGTGTACGTGTAGTGCAAGGACTTGAGTCTGTGCATTATGTTACAAGTCCTGACCACAGTAGTCAATTGACCATGACCCTGTCCTTCCTCAGCCTGGTGAGTGACACATCAGTGTGTCTGACAATGGAATCTCCTACCAGTAGGATGATGGGTTGTGTGGAGGTTTGCCTTATGGACTTTTGAGTTAAGACACTGTGAGTTACAGGTGTATAGTGAATGCTGCTTGAATTGAACATTTGTGAGATTGCTGAGGGTGCCTGATGCTATAATTGCATCTGGGTGGCCTTTGAAGTTTAGGTAAATTATTTTTAACAGCCTCAACTTGTGTGGCTCTATGTGTTTGGCCCTAGGTGGTTGTCAGTGAACATGAGACAATTTCTGCACTGTCTCTGGATGCCCATTTTAACTAAATCCATGATTCCAGTTCTGTATGCTGGAGGAAAAGCAGTGCTTAAGAAATTAGAAGTTGCTTAAATGGTGTGCTATCTATCTAAGACCAACAATACAAGTCAAATGATTTTTATTTTGATGAAATAACACAATAATTTAATATATTCATAACATTCAATAACTATTTACAGTATTTACAATCAGCCTGACAAAAGGGATTCAAATAAAAACATTTGTAGTTAAATAATAAGTTAATATATAAACTATGATAGTTAGGAATAGTTTGGTTCCATTTGTAGGGTATCAATCCAATTCAAAACTTTCCTGCATGGACTATTAACCAATGACTTAGGAAAAGTTCTTAGCTCTTTAGTTCTTTTCTCCGTTGGTATGCATTTCTTCACTGATGATAGGAATTCCTCCATTGTGGGTGCTACATTAGAGTTCCATCTTCTAGTTATACATTTTCTGGCTATTGCTAAGATTGTCCACAACAAACACAGGTCATCTTTCTTCATATTATTACTATTAACAACATTCAATAAAATTAAAGACTTTGTCAAAACAAATTTATCAGTATAGATAGCTTGAAGAAATTTGTTAATCTCATTCCAATATGGTTTAATATTAGTACAGTTATAAAAATATGAGACCAGTCAGCATTAGTGGACAGATGACACCTCCAACATAAGTTGCTGTTTGAAGGGTTCATTTTTGAGAGTTTCTCAGGTGTCAAACAGGATCTGTGTAGAAATTTCCAATGAAAAATCCTCTAGAATTGTGAGTAAGAAGTTAGTTTAACTGAAAATAAAATGTTTGTTTTATCTTACATTGATAATGATACTTGAAACCTGCCAGTAAGAATCTTTAGGAGCTGTCTTATAGACAATTAAAGTGTTTTATATATATATATATATATATATATATATATATATATATATATATATATATATATATTAACATTGATATTATTATATAGAATTCCAAAAATCCAGTTTATAATTTTTGGTACGGTTTTGAAGGATGAGTTATGTATTATTCTACACAGATCCTTAGTGTATGCTGTGACACTCTGAAGAACCAACCAGTCATTAGGGGTTAGGCCATAGGATGACAATATACTTTGTGTGTTCAAAGCTTGTTGGTTTTCAATACATTGCAGCCAATAAAATAGGTTATTATTTTCCCATAAACCAAAAATCTCTCTACGTGTTTTATCAGGGAAATCCCTTGTAATAGTAAACCAAAAATCTCTCTATGTGTTTTATCAGGGAAATCCCTTGTAATAGTAAATGGTATTATAAATCTATGCCACAGTTTTATATTTAAATTTCTGTCAATTAATTTTCTAAACACATCAAAAATATTGTTTATTAGTGTTAGTTTAGTTAATTTTGTTGTACTATACTGTAAATTTAAACTTAAATAGTGCCATATCTTATCTTTGTCATTTACCAAAGCATTCTTTGATAAACAATTTTCACTCATTAATATAATGGAGTGTAATTGTTTCCAGTTGGAAGAGTATCTAGGATTTATCCAATTCATCACTATTTTAATTATAGGTGCCTTTATATAAGTTTCAATCTCTGGGAATTTTTAACCCCCTCTTGTTCCCATTTTCTGATATGATGAGAATATGCCACTCTATTTCTTTTTGGGTACCGTAGGAATTTCATCAGAGTTTAAGTGTTTTCTTTAAGGATTTTCTTTCCTGGTGGAAGTATAAGGACTTGTGCTATATATAATATTTTAGGTAACAAAACCATTTTTATCAGTTGTAACCTATCATCAAATGTTATAAACAAATTATTATATTTGCTTATTAATGTCTTGATTAAGTCTATGGCTTTAGCACACTTAGCACAACTATTGACTATTAAATACACTCTGAATTTCTGGAGTAGGCTATATAGAGGAAGTAATTGTTCTAAGTGTCTGTCTCTGTCTATACAGTGCATGGTTAAACTGCTGAATGATTCACTGTGTGTGGTCTTTACTCAGTAGCTGTGTGGCCACAAAGCTAATGTATTTAACTAACGTGTGTTCCACGCTGGGTAAGTGCACGGGTCTTACCCTGCTGCAAAAAAAAAAAAAAAAAAAAGTTTGTTTAAGTAACTGTTGGTCTTTTGCATCTCTTTGTCTTACTCGCTTACTAATATTCTGAGTTTAGTTTTCGGTTCCCCAAATAACTGTGCTTATTTTAAGATAACCCGAATTGTTTTAGCTACTATAACTAGTTAATGGAATGTTCATTATTCTTCATGAAACATTAGGGAAAAGTGCTCAAATGCTATGCTAGATTGTCTGAATGTTTTTGCCTCTTTATCTCCCTCCTGTAAGCCCAATAACTCTATTGTCTTGTCTCTCCCTCCCAGCCTCTTAGCTATTCCCAACCATACCAATAAGCCGACAACTCGGTGAACAGTGCAGACTTACTGTATCCTAACCAAGAATCCTTTCAAAACATCCATGACAAAATCTAATCTACCTCCTAAGATGGACACTAGGTATGCTGATACTTTAATTAAATACCAAATGGAGATCTAATGTTCCTACACAACCTGTATTTGTACTTGTAATAATTGTGATATCAGTAAACTCTACCCATTGTGAGCACGTTATCTCAAACACCAAACACCACTTTTTTGACTGCATTTTACCCCAACCCTCCTACCCTTGTCTCTTAATCTCATGTTCTTTATTACATCCACGACATAATGCAAAGTACAATACTATTTTAGAACTCCTTATTTACTGTTTGTATTTCTTGTATAAAATCCCACCTTAACTATAATATTACATCCTTCCCTTTCCCAGTGAACTGTATACTACCCCTTGTAAAACTCAGCTAAGCCACAATCTGGCTATAATACTCCCCTTGAAACTAGAGTATACTGAATGATAGTTTTTAGTGCTATTCTTTGTACCAGGTGTAGCCCCACTCCATTTGCCCTCCCTGCGCTCGGGCTCACTTCGCTCTCCTCTCATCCTCATTCCAACCCCCCCCCCCATTATTTCCTTTATACCTAACAGCAATCCTCTCACCCTCTAAATCCTCCCCTTCCACTACCTTACAGAACACTCACAGACTTCACTTAACCTACCTAACTTCTTCTCTGTCACACTCCTATTCCAATATCCTACTACTCTCTACTAATTATTTCTTCACACCCAACCTAATCACATTCATCTAACAATCATAACACTACTAAAAACCTCTCTTCCTCCCCTGAGATGTCAGTCTCAATCACTTTCATCCTAATCCTACCCCCTCTACTCTTCATACTCACTATCACATCACCTGACACACTTTTAACCCCTATCCAAAAATCACCCACCTACCCTCACTCAATTATCTCTGCTAACCTTCAATAACCCATTGTCATTTCTTCATCCATCCTTTCAATAAACGTACCACTCCCTAAAATAAAAATCCCTCCCTCTAACTTTCTTGCATCAAAGTATAAGACAAAATACCTACACAACTACCCACTAAAAACAAAACCTCACTACTTCCCAAGTACCCTACTCCTAGCAGGTGACATACATCCATATCCCGGCCCTACTAATAACCCTACCACCCCAGTAAATACCACCCCTAAAACCTGCCTACCACCCATATCCTATAAGCAAATTTCTTTCTATTCTATCAATACTCGTAGTATCCTAAACAAACAACCAATTCCATGTGTGGGTAGCTATCCAAACCCCAGACATTATCTCCATAACTGAAACATGGTTTAAGCCCCAAATTCTGGACAAAGATATTCTCCCTCCTGGTTACAACATTCTTCGCCAAGACCACTTAAACAAAAAAGGTGGTGGTGTCACCTAAATTTACTCAAATAACCTCACTCTCTCCAATCCTAAGCAACTAATTCCCTCTTTTACCCTTGCTGAAATACTAGCAGCAAACCTTAAGCTCAACAACTCTACCACCATCACAGTAATATCCATATATATTCCATCAGGGAATAACATTCTCCTATTGGAAAATATACTTTCATACCTCTCCCAAAACATCCTTAATGAAACCATCCTTCTTGGGGATATAGACATTAATTGGCTGCACCTAAATAACCCTGACTTTCCACAATATATAAATCTCTATGGATTTACACAACTTATCACTAAACCTACCCATATTAATAACTCTCACTCTTCTAGCTCCCTAATAGATTGGATACTTGTTTCTAAACCCAATAAATACCATAATCCAGAAACACTATCAGACTCCCTGAGTGATCATTCACCTATAAACGTGCTCCGATATGCTACCCATGTACCTAAACCTCACAGGCTCATCACCTGCTGTAAATTTTTTAACTTTAACCCTGACAGATTTAGAACCCTTCTCTCCCAAGTTAACTGGAACTTCCTTAGACAGATCCCATTAGATGATGCTGTAAATACTTTCAACTCAACTTTTCTTACCATCTTAAACTCTCTAGTTCCAGTCAGAAAAGTTTGGGTAAAAGCAAACATTTCACCCTGGTTGTCATAAACCACCCACACCCTTATGAAAGCCAGAGATAGAGCTTGGAAGATTTGGACACAATCCAAATTTTAAGATGACTTGCAAAAGTACAAAGAACTGAGAAATCGAACAAAAAAGTATCAACATTAACAAAAAAGAATTCTATTATAGTCCCCCAACACAATTAAATCTGATCCAAAAAAATTTGGAATGCTATAAACCAGATATTACATCCTGGCAACCTAACTTCACCAAACCCATGTCCTGACAGGTAACCTAAAGAGATTGCCAACTCCTTCAACATCTATTTCGAGTCAGTTTCCAAACTGTTTAACCCTAACAACTATAACAACAATTCCAACCTCTCTGTACCTCTCTTAGTAACTAACTCAGTGAATTCCCCTCTCTCTCAAATCTGTTTCGACAAACTACATCAAAACTCTTCTCTCAAAACTCAAACCAGGCTCTGTATCTGCAGACAATATCCCTTCTTCTTTCCCTCAGATTGCCGCACACTCCCTTGCTATACCTGTATCTATCCTTATAAATTGCTCTCTCTCTGAGTCCAAAGTACCATCTATCTGGAAACAGTTCTATACTCTTCCTATTCATAAAGGAGGTAACTCCACTGAAATCTCTAACTTCAGACCTATTGCCATTCTCTCTCCTCTCTCTAAAGTCCTCGAGAAATGTATACACAAACAAGTTATGCTTCATCTCTCACATGAAAATCTATTCACTCCTACTCAACATGGTTTTTGCCCCAAGCACAGTACATCCACTGCTCTACTATCCTTTCTCAACACTATTTCATTAGCCAGACAATCATAAACTCATATCCTGCCTATTCTTTGACCTCTGAAAGGCTTTCAACACTGTCTGTCACTCTCTCCTACTGATCAAACTTACAGAACTTAACTTCTCCCCAAATACAGTAGCATGGTTCTCTAGCTATGTCACTGACAGGTAGCAGTCATTCAGATGGGACTCAGCACTATCTATCCCCCTCTCAATAACAACAGGTTTCCCCCAAGGATCCATTATTGGTCCTCTCCTATTTAACATCTTCACTAACACACTTTACTCTTCTTGTCTTCAATCTACCATTGTCCAATATGATGATGACTCAATAGTCATCACCATTGCTAACTCGGGTTTATATTAGAACACTGAACATTCAGAATGTCGAGTGTTCTAATATTGAACCCTACCAATCGAAAATACTAAACATCGAACATTCAGAACAGCAAATTTTTTCCTAGGGAAAAAATTTGCTGTTCCAAAACACATACATACAACACAAGCACACCAAACAAACAGCAATCCACACACATACACCTAAACTCTTACACCTAACCCTACACTAAACTATACACACGCCACTAACTATCCACTTACCTTAGCCCAAACCCCAACCCTAAGGTCCATCACTATCGCACACTCTCCTCACCCGCGCCCTAACCCTAACTCAGCTAACCCGCCCTAACCCTCACGTCCACACAATTGCACACATACCTAACCCGCGTCCTAACCCTAACTCACCTAACCCGCCCTAACCCTCATGTCCACACAATCACACACATACCTAATCCACACTCAATCACACACTTACCTGAACCCGACCAGTAACTTTCCACCAGAGCGCTGAAAATACCGAAGCAACAGAAACAGGCAACTGAATTCTTTCCCTAAGAAAAAAATTTGGTTTTCTGTTTCTTTGATATTTTCAGCGTTCGCTGAAAACGGGTTGATATTAAAGCACTCGACATTTTAAATGTTCGGTGTTCTAATATAGACCCTGCTAAATCACCCTCTGAACTATTATCAACTACCCAGACATCTTTCAACTCTGTAGAGACTTGGCTCACCAATAACCAGCTCACCCTCAACCCAAAAAAAAAATAAATTGCTTCTCTTTCTTCCTATATCTGCCAACCACATCAAATCTTCCTTCTCCATAACATCCCTAAACAACACTCTTACAGAAGTTGAGACTAGCATATAACTACTTGGGATCACCATAGATGATCAACTAAAATTTGATCTACACATAAACAATTGTATAAAAAAACACCAAAAGCTAGGACTCCTGTATAGGAATAATAAATTCCTTACCGCGGAAGCTAGGATCTCTCTTACTCATGCCTACCTATTATAGGTTCATAGGTTCATAGGTTCATACTAGGCTATCTGCCCGAGGGCATTTACAAGCCTAGCCCATAGTTTTGTGGCTTACGCCACCCCTTTAGTATGGGGAACTATACCCATTATTTTGCTGTGCCTCTGTCGAGCAGTGACACTGAGGTAATCCCTGGGGTATATCTGCGATCTCCCATCCATTGGTCAAGATTTCTCTTGAACAAGGCCAGCGAGGTGCTCTGCCTCACATATACCGGGATTTTATTCCACAGCATAGGGAGTCTTTGGGTGATGAATCTATCCCTCCAGCATGTCCTATTAATAGCCGTGTCGAGGTTTAAGTCTCCCGCCCTTGTGGCTCTGACGGATCTAGATTCTTTTGCGGTGCAGCATATTCATCCAATCTGGGTTTGACATGGCCTTGTATGTTAGGCAAAGGTCACCTCTGAGCAAGCGGTAAGCGACTGAATAGAACTGGAGTTCTTTCAGTCGGGCAGCATAGGACAGATGTTTGAGACCCTTTATCCTTTTGGTGAGGAACTTTTGTGGCCTCTCCAGCTGCTGCAAGTGTCGGGTCAGATACATTCCGAATGGGGCATTGTACTCAATCATTGGTCTGATGAGTGATGAGTATAGGAGACTATGACCTCCCTTGATCTAGATGAGAATCCCTTCATGATAAGGTGGGCAATGTAGAAGGTTTTCCTAACTACTTTAGCTACATGGGTGTCGAATGACAGACTACTATCAACCTGGGTCCCCAGGTCCCTGATAACTTCTTCTGTGCTCAGTGGATTGCCACCTATTTGGTAGCTAGGGGTAACCTTGTTTTTCCCGAAGGGTATGACTATGCATTTTTTGGCATTTAACTTTAGGCCATGGCTCTGGCACCAGTTATCCGTTTCTGTGAGACCCTTCTGAAGGATATCTGTGTCAGATGTGTTTTCTACTATGGCCCAGTTTGCAGTCATCTGCAAACTTTGTCAGCCATAACCCTCCTGTGTTTGCTTGTACTTCGGAAAAGTAGATGCCAAACAAGAGTGGGCCCAGGACTGAGCCCTGTGGTACACCACTTGTGACAGGCTTTGAGTCTGACATGGCGCCAGCAACTCTGACCCTGTGGGTTCTGTCACTCAGCCAGTTTGCAACCCATCTTGTGATGTATGGGTTAACATTTAAGCTGATGAGTTTTTCAATGATACCCGAGTGGGGTATTGTATCAAGGCCTTCGCCAGATCGAGGTAGGCTGTATGGACTGCCTTTCCCTTATCAATGGCTTTGGTGACTGTTTCGAAAAGTCAACCAACTTTAGAAGGCATGATCTGCCTTTGACAAAGCCAAACTGGGATGGATCCAAAGTCTGCAAATTCCCTATGTCTTTATTTATGAGGTCCATTATGATCCTCTCCATGGCTTTGCAGATAAGGCTTGTCAAGCTAATGGGCCGGTAATTTCCAGGGTCGGTGGAGGCACCGCCTTTGTGAAGTGGGACCACAGTTGCAGTGCGCCACTCCTGGGTGCGTATCCAGAGGTAAGACTATGATTAAACAGCTGTCCTAGCTGTGGGTTTAATTCCTCGTTGAGTTCGTGGAGCACACAGCCGGGGACACCATCAGGTCCCATGGATGCTGTGTTTTTGCTTTGGAGAGAGCAGTTCTCACTTGGGCGTTGGAGATGTTTGGGGGCTGCAATCGCTTGGTATAAATATCTCTCCTTTTGGGGGAGGGGAGAAGTTTGCACTGAACCTGTCAGCCAGTATGTTGGCAATGTCTGTAGGATCAGTAATCTTCACATCATTTTGAACTAGTTCTGAGCATATCTGGGAGTTTCCTCCCAGGTTTCTAACATAGCTAAAGAAGGCCTTATGATTGTCTTTTGAGTCTTTAGCTATTTTTCTCTCAAAATTTGCTTTGGATGATTTTATGAGAGCTCTTAGTTTATTACTTATAGTGATCAAGAGTGTCTTACCTTTTAAGGATTTTGCTCTATCTTGTAGTAGCTTCCTCCTTTTGTTGTAGAGTTTGTTTATGGCTGGGGTCCACCAGACTGGACGCATGCCTTTGGTACAAAGAGTCTTTGTTTTGCTTGGGATTGCCTTATCCATGCAGTCCTGCAGGTGCTGGTAGAAGGCATTTGTAAGTGATTCAGCGGCTTGAGTACTGTTTTCCGCCGGCTCGGGGGCCTTAAAGGAGACCACACTAGTCTTTAGAAGTGTGAAGTCGGCTTTCAAGAAGTTCTTTACTGTGGTCTTTTTTATTTCAGGTGGGGGTGTGATGAGGACCTCCAGCGAGATTAGTTTGTGATCTGATCTCACCAGTGAGGGGTATACTTCCGGTGTTGAACATTGTGCTCCCATGTTCGTGATGATGAGATCAAGTATGTTTTCTCCTCTTGTGGGATGGTGACTAGTTGTTCCATGGCATTTGAGTTTATGAATTCCAGGAACTTTTGGGCTAGGGTGTTTGGGCTTGAGTAGTGTTCCCAGTCTATATTAGGGTAATTGAAGTCACCTAGTATGATGGTGTTTGGTGATACATTAATCCCCTCTAGTGTTTTCAGGAAGGCCATGTGAGGTTCCTGAGTTTGTGAGGGTGGCCTGTAACATGCTACGATTTGCAGAGCAGTCTTGCCTATGGTTAATTGCACCTGGATGGTCTCCGATGCATCGTGCGTTGCCACCAGTCTTGAGGTGTGGGTGTCCTTGATGAATATGGATACCCCCCCCTCCTTTCTTGGTATTGTCCGGATTTTGGGGCGGAACGCATGATAAGAGGTAAAACCTGATAGTGCTGGGGTGCTCTCAGGAGCCTTGAACCAGGTTTCTGTCACTGCACAGACATCAATGTTCTCCATACTGAGAAGGGCCTCGAGTGCATGCATTTTGAGATTTAGACTTCTGGCATTGAGCAGCATTACCCTTAGTTTTTTCCTTTTTGTGTTCTAAGGTGGTAGGTTTAGAATTTGAGCCTTGCCTAAAAAGGCACTATGGGGTGGCAAGAGCCTTTGCCAATATCCGGAATCCCAGGGTGACAGGTGCAAGCCGTCCCTTGCAAGCAGCGTGGCTTGTCCAGCATGTCATCCCAGGCAGACAGACATTGGATCCCCTTTGAATGACACCAGAGTTTAAGCCAATTGTTAAAGCTGATCATCTTATCTCTGTATTGTGGCATCATTCTTGGTGAAGGTAGGATACTGCTCAAGGTCAGGGTCATACCTGCCTGGGCTACATAATCAGAGAGCTCCTCAATGTCTCTTTTCATGTAGTCCAAGGAGGTGCGTCTCAGGTCGTTTACACCAGCGTGGACAATGACTGAGTCGTATTTGTACCTGCTGTTGAGAGACCTGAGTGCTTGCATTATGTGGCGGATTCTAGCCCGACAGGCAGCTTACTGTGACCTTCTCCTTACTCAGTCTGGTGAGCGGGACGTCAGTGTGTCTGACTATGGAGTCACCAATGACTAGTGTGTCTGGCATTGTGTTTGGCCTTAAGGGCTGTGACTGTTTGACACTCTGACTGTGAGGTCTATGTGTTGCAGGTGTTGTGTTCTGAGGTGGTGGTTGTTTGGGTGTCTGCTTTGGTGGCCTCTGCTGTTTTGGTAGATTTTTGATCAGAGCCGAGTATGTCTTTGTGTGTTTATGTGTATGATTTGAGGTTGTGATGGTATTATGTGAGACTGGGTCTATAGTGTGTGTGGTAACCTTCTCTTCCTGACTAGTCTTGCCAGTCCTATGTTGAGAGAGCTCAGCCTCCAGTTTGGCCGTATAGTTGCATCTCTCGCATGTATTTGTGTTTTGTGGGAGGAGGAGAGGGTTGTCTGTGTACATGAGGCAATTGTAACATTGCCTCAATATTCCCAGGTTCACCATCTGAGCAGGAGAGGACACTAGCAACTGATCCCTCGACATGCTAGAAGGACTAGACAAAAAAACTTTAAAAGAGATTCCGGGGACGTGGGTGACCGAGAAATGGGGGTTTGCCTTTTTGGGGTGCTATCTATAAGAGTGCTGTATCAAGGTAATAAGTACTGTAGGAGCAAGTGCTAGGTTTAACAGATAGAGAAAAGTCTACTTGGAGTCAAGTAGAGATGATCTTTTTAGGTATTAGAGAAAGTGCTAGTAACAGGGATGCTTAAAGGTAAGATTGAAAAGAATGCACTCTGCAGTGTGCACTAGAGAAGTTAGATATGAAAGTAGGTAACTTGAGTTTTACCTGTTTAAAAAGTTAAGGTTTAGTGGAGAGTTACTATTTTTAAAACAGCAAGATCGACTGAAAGGGGTGGTTACTTTTGTATTTTGGTACTATGAAATACTGTAGGATGGCCAATAAATTTAAATAATTGAAGGGGTGGGATTTCAAAAGTGATGGTTTTGTGATTACTCACATAAGCCAGTGAAAGTAGAGAGAAATGAGATATATGGTCAGATTAACATAAGAGGCGGGCAACTAGAAAGACAGTGGTATTTAAGAAGACAACTTAAATGGGTGGGAGGAAAAAATTCTGCCTGACTCAGAACAGAGAGAGCTGTGGTCTCTTTTGAAGTTTTAATATGCTGTTAAAACAGAATGCAAGCAAAACACAAGGTAAAGAAAACAAACTACAGTATTCAAAATATAGAAAGGCAATACAGAAATACAAAAAATAACAGCAAACTAACCTTTCCTTCACAGCAAAGTGTTATCTTGTTTAACTTACTGCTCCCAAATAATTACTAATCTAAACTCCTCCCTAGTCATCAAATTAGAAACTACCTATCACAAGATAGCTAGATTTGCTGCCCAACAAACTTATAAATCTCACCACTGCTTCTCCCTAAAACACCTGAACTGGCTAGAACTACCTCACCTACTCCTACAATCCCAGCTCCAAATCATACACTCCATACTATATCAGCCCAAATTCTGCCCTAGTCTATCCTCCCGTATCTCCCACTATACCCCGACCAGACACCGCCAAAGCACAACCAAAGACCTATTAAAAGTTTATAAACCAAAATCCAAAACAGGGTGCAACTTATATAGCTGCCACCCCTCCATTGCTTGGAACAAACTCCCACTTGAAATAAGGAACCAAACTCTTTCCAATTTAAATTAGCCACCAAAGACTATTTCAAAAAACACTGGGCCTGCCATTGTACACCCCCCCTGACCACTACCTACCTATAAAGTACTGTCAAATTAAGTCATGATACTTAGCTTAAACTACTTACTTTCTATTGCCTTCAATGTTTCTTCCTAAGTTTATGCTATACATATGTACTATTTGGAGCTTTTCTCCCTGGGCCTCTGCTGAAAAAGGGCTTGAGCTCATTCGGACACTCTGAGTCAACAAATGTAAAATATAATAAATAAATAAAATTAAGGACGTTTCTATGAGCTTCACTAGTTTGCCTCATTCAGCTGAAGCATCACTTTGTTGAAGCATAAAGGAAGCATTTGCATTTCAGTTTCCATGGCAGTACACTTTCCTCTAGAGACACTAATGTTCCAGAAAGACCCTGCACTGCTGCTGTGATCTGAACCTTGACACTGTTACAAGTTTTTGTAACAAACTGAGGTCACATACTATGTAAAGCCAAACTACCTTTGAAAAGCAGTGGTGTTTATACCTAGATTTATATCCCTGTTGTGTATATTGTATGCTCCTTTTGCAGAAAATGCTTGGTTCTATTTATTTATTTATATACTTGCTTGCTTATAGTCTAGAGGACAACTGATGACAAATCTCAGTGTTTACTGACAAGCAGGAATTTCAGCATGATCACATGATCAGAAAGTGATGCCATGTTATGAGCTGGTGAAACACAGTTGTTGACAGCTCTGTAGTTTCTAACCTATTGTTGTTATTATTATTATTATTATTTCTCGACTAACAGTTATACGCTGATATCATGTGAAATGTTGGGTTAGTCAAATCAGATGCTGCAATCAAAATTACTTGGAGAAATATTAACAAACTCAAACATGCATATGATACCTTTCTAATGGCTGAAAGTGAGGAAGGGCTGAACAGTCTGTTGATGAAGGTGAAAGAAAGTACAAAGTTTTGTCAACTAGCTCTACCAATTTATTGTAGATAGATGGGGATGAAATGCAGGCAGTGACAATTTTTATTTTCCTGGGCTCTGCGATCTCTGCAGATCATGGCTGTAGCCAATATACTTAAAAAGATGCTTTTTGGAAAAAGTACTATGGCAAATCTGGATATGATGTTATAAAGCAAGGGCATCACATTGTCAGCAAAGTTCCATATAGTCAAAGCTATGATGTTCCCTCTAGTAGCATACAGCTGTGAGAGGAAAATTGATGCTTTTGAACTCTGGTATTGATGAAAACTTTTGATAATTCCAAGAACTACAAGACAGTCATACCAGTCAGTACTTAAGGAAATAAATCCAGAATGTTCACAGGAAGGCCTAATCCTAAAACTCAAAATCTTTGACCACATAATGTAAAGACCAGATTCAATACATAAGATACTGATGTTGGAAAAGATCTAAGACAAAACAAGAAGGGGGCAGCAGAGTCTAAGTGGATAGATAGTACTACTGATGTAGTGAAATGAATTTGCAAGAACATAAAGAGGCAGCTCTTAACAGACAGAACTCACATGCTAAAGTCCTTGATGTCATGAATAGTCAGTCAAACTAAAAGACTGAATAACAACAGCAGCCTAGCTAAGAGGCATATGCCAAGTCTGAAGGAGCCTACAGTTTCCAAGCCATATGAGATGAGTTTTCAGTACTCATCATATATGCAGTGCACCCGTTAGCTTCATTACATTTACTGATATGATAAGATCACTACCATCCAATTCATTCTCATCAGAAGATACTTTGAAACATTCCTGGGGTGACGCTGAATCTGAAAGTCCTTTCTTAATGTCAGGATTACCTGTGAAATCAGCAGATTCTACCTGCGCGTTACTCTTCTGCTGTAGAATTTTCACTTTGGCTTCAGGGTTGGCAGTTGATGGGACATCCTTGTGCAAGGAACCTGACAGCTTTGCTGAGCTGCACCCACTCTGAAAATCCATGTGTTTCCCCGCATCTATGTGTGTTCCACATCCTTTGGGGTATTAGCCTGGCAGTTGCCGGAGAGAGTTAAGGAAGTAAGATGTTCTTCCTGTAATACAGGGTTTGACTCCCTCAGCCCTCTTTGTGGGTACTATCTAAATGTCAGGGAATTGTGAGGTCTTTCCTATTCTGTCATTTGGGACTGTGACGCTGTCTACAAGCACATGAAACATAGTACAAGGAAGGCATATATACCTCTCTACATAATTTCTGCACTGGAGGAAAAAAACATTTGATATATTGTAGAAATCTATTTCTGTGTTCCTTAGAGACTTTCCAATACGGGTCGATTTCTTTTTTGTGTGGAATTTTCTATATAAGCAGTATGATGCCTTTTGCCACATTCACAACAGTATAAATATAAATAATTTAACTAACGGGAAGAAGAAGCATTTGATATGTTACATAATAGACTGCTCTCTGTGTTTGTCATGTTCTTCCTAATATTATGTATATATTTTATCACTCTGGAAATTTCTTTATAAGCAGAAAGTTTCTCTCTCTGTCTCATATACACACACACTCATGTGTCTCAGCACATGGGCATACATACATATACACACATACATTTCTCACGTGAGAAAAAAAAACATATTTGTTTTGTTAACTAAGGAATTTCAACTGGCCAAAGCATACAGTCTGTGTTTATGTGTATCCATAGGAAAAAAGGTCTGTATATCAGCAGGTAAGACATTATATGGAAAAAAACAGCATAAATGTAATGATGGTTACAGCAAGCAAATGGATAAGGAATGACAGTTATAATTTTTCATAATATGTGAACTTGAAAGTAAGTTTATATGATAATGCATGACAGTTTAGATAGTTTACGATCTTTGTTTACAGTGTTTACATGGGTATTTTTAGAATCCAAGCAAACTTCAAATAATTTTTCCTCGGGTAGTAAATTTGGAGGTATAATGGAGAATAAAAAGGTAGCTGGGGACATATGTTTTGGGAATGTAATGAGTTGGCAGATTTTAAAAATTCCCTACAGAGTACTCTGTCAGAAATATTGGGTGAGCAAATAGCTATAAGTAAGGAAATTGTTCTTTTGAGCCAGGATACAGGATCTGAATTGTCTAGACATAGTAAGACATTAGTAAGTTTAATTCTGTTGGCTGCCAAAAAACAGTTAATAGAAAACGGAAATCAAAGTCTATACCAACTGTATTTGAGGTATTGACTACTATAAACAGACAAAAGAACTGGAAGAAGGATCTTTATAAAGAGAAGGAGCAAATTTCATAGAAATAAATGGAAATTGTGGGGACAATACAAACAGAATAATGTTCAGGAGGAGGAGGAGGAGGAGTGAGGCTTAAGGGAAGTTATGAATTCAGCAATATTTTGTAATTTTGGACTGATGATAGTAGCAAAGAAAATATATGTGACGTATATTGTATTTAAATGGAAACATGTTAGAATGGTTTGTTTACATTTCTGTTAATGTATGTTTGCCTACGGCTTAAGTGATAGTTGTTTAAAAAGTAATAGGCTTCTGATAAATAACAGGTTCTTTTATCTCTTCCAGGAAAAGCAAGATTCCAGTTCATTTTTAATTTTCTACACCTGTCTCTCTCTCTCTCTCTCTCTCTCTCTCTCTCTGTCTCTCTCTCTTACTCTCTCATTTTCAGGAGTGTATATTTTTTAATGGTAAGTCAGACTTCTGCTGACCCTTCCCCACGTTCAAGCTACAAAATATCTAACTGTGCTCCCTCCCTCCACAATATCCACAGTGCCTTGAACAGAGGGGTGACAAACATTTATGACATTACATGTTAAATTAGGTACCAGGGCTACAGGATGTAGTACTTTGCCCAAAATAGTTTGCATTTCTTCTTTCATTATAATATACTCGCTCCTTCCTGTGACCACAAAGACATACTACTTCTGCCTTCCTCTTGTCATTTGCTTTATGTTTACATGCATATGTCTCCTTAACAAGTGTCACTATGTTTCCAGAATCTAACACCCTCTTCAATTTCTTCCCATTCACCAATACATGCATTTGGCTTAATAGTGGCTGAGAGACATTATGGTGATTCTACTATTCTAGAAGTTACTTTATCATTTTCCATCTGTACATTTTCATCAGCAGCATCTTGGTTAGACAATACATTTTTAGTAGGCACAGAATTCACGTTTTCATTACCAGCATGTTGGTTCGAATCACATTTGTGTTACATATAGTATTCCTATAAATAAAACATATTCATTCAGATGCTGACAGTTTTTGCACATTTTTACTTATAGGTTTAGCTACTCAGACTAAACAGTGCTTCATTAGCTAGTAACCTTTCAATATCACACCTAACATATCAGATGTCCTAGGGTGACTCTTAAAAGTCCACTTACATAACTGACTTGGAAGTCCCATTTATTATTATTTTTATTTTTTTTATTATTTATTTATTTATTTTTTTACATTTGTTAACCAGGTTAGTCCGACTGGGCCCAGAGAGCCCTTTTTCAATAGAGACCTAAGCAGAAAAGCTCCAGGAAAGTAATTAGTAAAAAGAAAGAAACTGACAATTCAAGTTGTAAGATACTTAACAGTACAAAAACAGAAAGAGAAATATACAACAGGAATATTTACAAGGCAACAGTACAGTATTTTGGGATTGCAGTAGCAATATGTTTGAGAAATTTGGTTAGCATTGTTACATACAAGGAAATATAGCAATGCCTTAAAATAAAAAATATTTTCTAATATGTAATATACAATTCAGAGTAACATCATGATATAGTATATCAAAGATGTATTTAATATCACAGGTACTAACTGCATAGACAGTAAAATGTGTAGACAGTTTAAATAGGAAACATTTTGAATTTATCATTGCCAAAATGTCTGTCCGTTTAATCTCACTGCTCACTTTTGGTTCTAATCATGTATTTAAAACATGTTTTAGATCAGACATTTGTGATGTTACCATTTGGCTTGAATATGAAATGTCATACCTTGTGTTTCAGAAGACACATCAGCCATAGAAAGCAGTTGTTTTGTTTAGTTTATGACAGCCTATATGCCCAGCACCTTCCAGGTCCATATATGCTTTAGGTATTTCCCCTGAAAGCTGTGCCCAGTCAGACTGAGCCCACTTATCCTGGATGGCATATCTCTCAAAGACAAGGCATTAGCTTTAATGTCATCACACGTATTTATTTAGTGGTGGGTAATCTTTGGGGTGGTGTGTATAGTGGCTATGATATGCATCTGTTCCCAGAAACTTAGCAAATGTTCAGCAGTAATCTCATTTCTCCCATAAAGAGTCCCAGTGTGCTGACCTCTGTTTGTGCTGGTTTACAACAGAGCGTCTATGAATTTTTTTTCATTTTGTGTGGCAAAGTTTAGCAGTTCACTCACTTTTTTGGATGCAGTAAACCCAAATAGTAGCAATAAGTATTTATTTTCAAGTGAGGTAATTAACCCCAAATGATTTTGCAGTTGCAGACTTTGATGCAGTAGTGAAAAATAGTGTCATTTGGTATATGTTAACTAAACTGTGTCTGGCTAAACCAATAGTGTAGCAAGTGTAATACAATGAAACCAGTTTTTCAAGTTAAGGCAGTTTATTTACAGTGAAAAAGTCAAACTAAAATTCATTTTCACTTCAAAAGAAAACAAGCATGTTTTTCTTTAACATATAGTTCAGGTTACTCACAGCTTCAACTCTAAAGTTTCTCAATAAAACACAAGATTCCTTATAATTCACAGGTACTGTAGCTCTAGATAAGCTGCCTTGTAACCCTAAAGTACATCAATAGTTATGATCCTAATACTCCAATAAATCCACAGGCTTATATTCGGTTATTTCTACAACTTCTTCTGATCAAAGTCCTCCAAGGATCTCCTCTATAGGCCTCAAAATCCCTCTCTATGGTCTACAGGCCTTCCTTTCTATGGTATTTTACCAGATGATTTTCATTATTTTGTGCTAATACAATTTCTTTACTGTATAACATTTTGTCTACACACACCTATCAGTTTTTGCCATAATATATAAACATCAAAACATCATTTCTAGATGTGGAACAGACACTATGACATAATATGTAAATATTCATATGCCCAGGCTATAGCAAGTCCTTCTATTTAAGAATGTATTTTCTCGTCTTCAATCAATGCTGTGCTGAAAACATGCTGTTAGTGCTGGTTGTAACTTATCATCTAACAATATTTCTTAGTCCTGAACTAACATCATTCTTGAAAACAGTTTCACTCTTTGGGCAGAAGTTACGATATGACAGAATTTGAGCTCAAGCATTGTCCCAGCTGTTAATGTGATTTTGGGTATCTGCCTATATATGCAAATTGTAAATATTTTCTCATTCAGTCTCTGAGAGAATACATGATAACACTAAATTATTTAATAAACTGTAAACAGTAATTTCCCATGCCCTGAAATATGTCTCACCTGATTTACATTCTTAGTGGTTGAGATATCATATAGTGGTTTTAACCTCACTTAGGTTCATAGGTTGTTACAAGGCTTGTAGTCCAATGCAAGTACCTCTGTTTAAGAGTATATCTATTGAGCAGCCTAGCCCAAATTTCCAGTTCCTCAATGCACTGTCTGGTTAAGTGATTTTTCAAAATCACACTGTAGGCAGTGAGGGCTGGGTGGGAGTCAAACTCTGTACCACAAGAACTACAAATCACCTCCTTAACTATACTCACTCTACTTTATACTTTGTCACTATACTCCGTAGAATGAGCTTTTCATCAAAAAAGAAAGAAAGTTCTGCACTGAGCTGAATTTACTGCACAATCAACATTAGACTCAGACTATAGTGAGTTTTTGCAAGAGATTTTTTTCCCTACAAGATACTTGCAAAATCTATCCAGCCTTAGAATGCCTTTCTACGGTCCTCATAATCTGTGCCAAGTGCAAATAAATACACCTTGAACTGCAGCACACTCCGGACAAAATAACCAGGCATTTCCTCTTGCTATTGTAGTAAGTTCACCCAAACAGTACCATGGGATGGGTAAGGCCAATCAAATAAAGCCAATAGTGGATCTTTGTGATTTCAGTACTTATAGCAAATCACAGTTAACATAGTCTTATGACTCTGAGTTATAGAGCATTGGCCCTGTGTAGGTTAGAATTCTAGAATGTTTAGCTGGGAAAACTATAATTGGTGTATAAATAGTAGGTAGCATCAGAAAGAGCAGTACTTAATGCATCAGCAAGGACTGGGAGGGCTGTAACAATATAATAGACACAGGAGCAGGGTAAAAATAGTGGCAAATGTAACATAACAAACACAAAGGCAATGGACTTTATGAAGGCAAATGATCAGCAGAATATAACACTCTAGCAACCAAGCTGGAATGCAAACAGCTGTAGAAGCACAAATCCTGCAGCCAAAATTATAAAAACTGTCACTATTTCAGTCCAGACTATTCTAAGAAAATCAGACCAGGCAGAGATTTACCAGTATCACTGCTTATGGAGAAATGCAGTACTAAATGACTAAATGAGGCCAAGATCCTGCAATAGTTCTCAATTCTCCCACAACTACAACTTAAGCTACAAGACTAAGAGACCAAGTTCAAATAGAAACACGTAGCGTTTACAAGTAGTTCTACTTACGGAGATAGAAGTGTAATATGATGTATAAATGATGCACAGATTTTGCAGTAATTCACAATTCCCCCACAACTGCAAACAATGCTTCAATACTAAAGTCACAGAATGAGTTAAAAATGCAAACATTGTCACCACACAGGTAACTGTAAGTGCAATGGAAATATTCAAGGAGAATTGAAATAAAAGTTTTTTTTTCTTCCCTTTTTGATGCAAAGCTCTTTTCTAACAGTTTAGGGCTTTCTACTCTTCTGTCTGTTGCACATTTTAATTTGATGTAAATATAAATATTGACAACAGTTTACGGTTATTCTCATCAGCTTCCTTTTTATGTGTGGCTGACATATTCTGAATGTATGTTTTTGAAATATGCCTTTTGTATGTTGACAGCTGTCACATATTTTCTGCATGTTAGGCATTCCCATCACTCTGTTTTTTTTCAGCTTTTTTTTGTGCATTTTGGCAAAATCATTAAGCATTTTACACCAAACAGGAGTTTTATCTCTACCTTGATGTTGTGCTTTGTCTGGGTATGAACCCAGATGGTATATGCAGGCAGAGTTTCTACTCTGTTTCACAAATGTGTTCTTTATCTATCTAGATTTTGAATTATTTACTTCAATTATATATGCTTTTTTATATCTAGACTTGAACATCATACATCACTTTGATTATACTTCTTAATTAAACTTTTTAATTCTTTAATGTCTTACTTCCTACTGCTTAGGTCAAGTTTATTTTATAGTTCATAGGTTCATAGGTTGAAACTAGGCTATCTGCCCTAGGGCATTTACAAGCCTAGCCAGAGTGTGTTTGGCTTTTGCCACCCTTTTTAGATTAGTTGATTGTGCCCCTGTATAGTAGGTCACAGAAGATAGCCCATTTAAGGTTAGTTTACCGTCCCTCTGTCTAGCAGTGACACAGAAGATATCCCAGGGGTAAATTTACAATATCCCATCCAAATGTCAAGATTCGTCTTGAAGGGGGTCATTGAGGGGCTCTGTCTAACATGGATTGGGATTTTGTTCCAGAGTGAGGGGAGCCTCTGGGATATGAATATGTCCCTCCAGCATGTTCTATTTATTTCTGTGCTGAGGTTTAAGTCACTGGAGCGTGTAGCTCTGATGGATTTGGATTTCTTGAGGTGGAGCATGTCCATTAATTCAGGGTTGGACATGGCTTTATACGTCAGGCACAGGTTGCCTCTGAGTAGGCGGTAAGCAACTGAGTAGAGCTGGAGTTTCTTTAGCCTAACTGCTTAGGGCATCTGTTTGAGTCCATTGATCCTCTTGGTGAGGTACTTTTGGGGTCTTTCTAGCAGGTGTCGGGTAAGGTACATCCTAAATGGGGCATTGTATTCAATTATGGGCCTGATGAGTGATGAGTAGAGGGGCACAATGACCTCTCTTGATCTAGATGTGAACCCCTTTGTGATAAGGTGGGCTATATAGAATGTCTTTCTAACCACTTTGGCAATGTGATTGTCAAAGGAGAGATTGCAATCTACTTGGGTCCCCAAATCCCTAATTACTTCTTCCGTACTTAATGGATTACCACCTATGTGGTAATTTGTGGGCACTTTGTTTTTCCCAAAGGGGATGACTATGCACTTTTTGGCATTTAGCTTTAGGCCATGGCTCTGGCATCAGTTATCCGTCTCTGTGAGACCTTTTTGGAGGATGCTTGTGTCAGCCGGCGAGTCGATTATGGCCCCAGTTTGCAGTCATCTGCAAACTTTGTCAGCCATAGTCCTCCTGTGTTAGCCTGTACCTCAGAGAAATATATACCAAACAAGAGAGGTCCCAGGACTGAGCCTTGTGGGACGCCACTTGTAACTGGTTTAGAGTCTGACATGGCACCTGCAATTCTGACCATGTGGGTTCTATCCCTAAGCCAGTTTGCAACCCATCTTGTGACATAGGGGTTGATATTTAAGTTGGTGAGCTTATTTATGATGCCCGAGTGGGGTATTGTGTCGAAGGCTTTTGCAAGGTCAAGGTAGGCTGTGTGGACTACCTTCCCTTCGTCTATGGCCTTGGTGACTGTTTCAAAGAAATTGACTAGGTTCAAGAGCCAAGAGCTGCCCTTAACAAAGCTGAATTGGGTAGGATCCAGTGTTTGGAGGTTCCCAATGTCTTTGTTTATGAGTTCCATGATGATACGCTCCATAGCTTTGCAGACCAGGCTAGTTAGGCTTATAGGGCGATAGTTTCCATGGTCTGTTGTGGCACCACCTTTATGGAGTGGAACCACTGTTGCTGTACGCCATTCTTTGGGTACATATCCTGTAGTAAGGCTGAGATTGAACAGTGACTTAATGTGAGGGTTCAGTTCTTCTTGGAGCTCATGTAGGACGCAGTCCGGGACACCGTCCGGTCCCACTGATGCTGTGTTTTTTTGCTTTGGAGAGGGCAGCTCTCACCTGTGCATCTATGATGTCAGGGAGGCTACACTCTGTTGGGATAGTCATTTGCTCATTTGGGGGGGAAGGGGGGGAGTTTACACTGAACCTGTCTGCCGGGATGTTGGCAATGTCTGTGGGTTCAGTGTATTTTTTGTCATTTTGCACTAACTCAGAGCATATCTGGGAGTTTCCACCCAGGTTTCTGACATAACTAAAGAAGGCTTTGTGATTATCTTTAGTGTCTTGTGCAATTTTTCTTTCAAAGCTAGCCTTAGATGATTTTATGAGGGATCGTAGTTTCTTGCTAGTACTGATCAGAGTTGCCTTCCCTTTCAGGGATTTTGCTCTATCATGTAGTAGCTTCCTCCTTCTGTTGTACAGCTTATTTATGGCTGGGGTCCACCAGACAGGTCTCCTGCCCTTGGAGGAGTGTGTCTTGGTTTTATTTGGGATAGCACGATCCATGCATTCCTGTAGGTATCCATAGAATGCGTTTGTTAAGGATTTTGCGGTTTGGGCCGTAGTTTCCACTGGCCCTGGGGCTTTGAAGGATTCCACCTCAGTTTTGAGAAGTGGGAAGTTTGCTTTTGAGAAGTTTTTGACCGTGATTTCCTTTGCAGGGGGTGGGGACAGGATATGGATGTCCATAGTGATTAATTTATGGTCAGATCTTACCAATGAGGGGTATACCTCTGGTATGGAACATAGAGTCCTCATGTTGGTGATGATCAGGTCCAATATGTTTTCCCCTCTTGTGGGAGTGGTGACCAGTTGTTCCATAGCATTTGAGTTTATAAATTCTAGGAACTATTGGGCTAGGGTGTTGGGGCTTGAGTAGTGCTCCCAGTCTATGTTTGGGTACTTAAAGTCACCCAGTATAATGGTTTGGGGAGACCTTCATATTCTCCAGTGTCTTCAGGAAAGCCAAGTGGGGTTCCTGAGTTTGGGAGGGTGGTCTGTAGCAGGCTACAAACTGGAAGGCAGTTTTGCCCACTGTTAGTTGTACATGGATGGTCTCAGATGCTTCGTGCAATGCCACTAGCCTGGAGGTATGGGTATCTTTGATGAATATGGATACTCCCCCTCTTCTTGTGGTTCGGTCCGAGTTTTGGGGCCGAAAAGCATGGTATGAGGTATAGCCTGGTAGTGCTGGGGTGCTCTCGGGAGCCTTGAACCAGGTTTCTGTTACTGCACAGATATCGATATTCTCCATACTGAGGAGAGCCTCGAGTGCGTGCATCTTGAGGTTTAGACTTCTGGCGTTGAGCAGCATTACCCTTAGTTTCTTTTTCCTTGTGTTGTCTAAGGAGGTGGGTTTGTCTTTTGAGCCTTGCCTAAAAAAGGCACTATGGGGTGGCAAGAGCCTTGGCCAGTATTCGAAAACCCAGGGGTGACAGGTGCAAGCCATCCCTAGCGAAGCAACGTGGCTTGTCAAGCATGTCATCCCAGGCTGACAGACACTGGATCCCCTTTGAGTGACACCAGTACTTTAGCCAATTGTTGAAATTGATCATTTTGTCTTTATACTGTGGTATCATTGTTGGTGAGGGTAAGATGCTACTCAAAGTCAGGGTCATACCGGCCTGGGCCACATGATCAGAGAGCTCCTCTATGTCTCTTTTCATGTAATCCAGGGAGGTACGTCTCAGGTCATTCACACCAGCATGGACAGTGACAGAGTCATATTTGTACTTGCTTTGGAGTGACCTGAGTGCTTGTGTTATGTGGCGGATCCTGGCACCCAACAGGCAGTTGCTTCCTTCTAACTTTTCCATAGCTACAACATAACTAATGTGCACTTTTGTTTCCAAGACAGTGAAAAAACACAATCCCTGAAGGCACTTATAAAGATGTAGTTTCACAGTCATTCTATGTGGCATCCCAAAAGCTATAAATGTCAAACTGAACATTTTCCTTTGGGATGAAATACTTTACTGATTTGTCTTTTACATAATTAAAACCATCACTTACATAAGTAAAAAATTTGTTTTGTCTGCATCCTCCCTCATCTGCATTCATTTCAATGAGACTGTATAACAGATATGAAGCAAATATTTGTAAGTGGAAAATCTTTCTGCAGAAATTTATGAGGCAGCCAAGAAAATTCATCGCTTACTATTTCTAGGTAACTACATTTTAGTAACAGCAAGCATTGTTCATCTTGGAACACATATGGAATTGTAAGTTGTAACGTATATGTATACTGTTCACTATATGCACAGAAATGGCAGAATGAAGAAGTGAGAGACATGACATGCATCCACCAGCAACTTTACGCGACTGAACTTTGGAAAGTGGTATTCCTTGCTGGTAATGCCCACTTAAAGTTATACCTGTTGTAGCATTATTTACATATGTACACACAATATACTTACTCAGCCATAATATCATCACTACACATATATACATGTTACGATAAAGAAATAGAGATTTGTATTGTGCAAAAGAGCAGCTTGTCATTTTCTTGGGCCCCAGGGTTAAAAGCCTTGAGACTCGCATTGAACTTTTCTAACTAACATTCTACATGGAAATTTAGATAAATAAATATGCAATGTGTTTTGAAATGCCCATGATATTCCATTTTATGAAGCACAAGGCCAAAGTCCAAGTGCAACACAACATAAATGTAAACTACAAGCTCATGTCTGGTAACACAAAGAATGATGAAGGTTTGGTCTTGGACATAAAATCATATTTGCATGCAATGCCTCTTCTGTGATGTGAATATACCATGTGACTGAAAGTGTATTGGGACTAATAATGCCAATTCTAAAAATGTCACATGGGGCAAGAAAAACAAGGCTCATGCCAAGGTCTGTACAGTTGGGTGCATAAGGCATAAGGCAGGTGGCTGACTTTCTACATGTTCATGTGGGTAGTTATTAGCTATAATTACAAAATATAGGGAAATGTTTGAAAGAAACTTGACTAATGGTAGTTATTAGCTATACTTGCAAAATATAGGGAAATGTTTGAAAGAAACTTGACTGATGGTTAAGTTTAAGGCAGCCATAGCATAACAATTGACCTGCATTATTCTTCAAGTCACAGCAGCAATGCATGGAAGTGAAAATCCATCTGAGTGTTCATAACTCTAAACTTCCCTCCACCCTCATCCAGTGAAGTGATAATGAGCTGCAAGTGCAACACATACTCACCCCAGACACATGCAGGTACACAGACACACAAGCACACACACATATACATGCAACAATATCCCTCCAAGCCAAGTAGAAGGCAGCTGTAGCAAGCAATAGTAGCCAGAGAACTCCAATCAGAATGTAAAAAACTTTTAATAAAGTAGCGTAAGCACTTTCATAACATCAGTTACTTTCTCAGACGCATACAAACAGTGCATAAAGATCACATATATATACACCAAGGACATATAGAGAAACCAATCATGTTCCACATATTGCCCTCCATTTTTTAAAAACCTATAAACCAATTAAGATTTAAAGGAACAGCAGCTAAAACAACAAATGTGTATGTAAAAAAAACCCCATACATTAAAACACATTGGTAGATTATTCTGTCATACTATGGAAACAACCTTATATTAATTTATATATATATATATATATATATAATACATAAAGTTCATCTTAATCAAACATAATAGTTCATCTTTGAATTCTCCTTCCTTTTAACACAGGTTTCAAGGGGACCGTATCATTCAAACCAAAGCCCCTGTGGGCTACCATGCATAGAATCCATTTTAACTCTTGTGTTTCCGTTTTATTAATTACATCCCCTATTCTACAACTCTCCTGTATAACTTGCAAAACCTGAAACTTAAACTGATGACTGCCTTCTTCAGTTAATACATGTTTAGTTATGGCACTGTACTCACATTTCATCCTTGTACAGTAATCATGGTCCCTAATTCTTTCCCTCAACCTGCGATTTGTTTGATCTGTGTAAAACTTAAAGCAGGTGATGCAGTTGGCAATATAAACCAGGTTTTTTGTGCTGCAATCAGCTTTACACCTTAGGTGCCACAAATACCCAGTGCCAGGGTGCCAGAGATATCTAGATCCATCTATAAATGAACAGTAACTGCATTTCCCACATGCCAGAGTTCCAAAAAAATTTCCCTGTGGTAAAGACACCCTCGGATAACATAACTGCTGATTCAAGTTTGAACCATTCTTAACCGTGTACCTAGGTTTCGTGCCAACTATCTTGACAGTTTCCTCATCAGTTAACAGAATATGCCAGTTCCTATTAATCACTTGCTTTACAGCCTGTAAACCCTGTGCATAAGGTAGTACAATTGTAACAGTGTTGGCACCAGCCACTGTCCTGTCACACGTATCCCCTCCTCCTGATATATAGGGTCTACCTCTCCCTCCTCGATCTCTTTTCATGCATGCACAAGCACGCTTAACTTCATTACTAGAATAGCCTTGAGTGGTAAATGCCATTGCTAAATACTCAAAATCCTGCTGTGATGATGACAATCTATAGACCCTAAGAGCTTGTCGCTCAACAATGTTGGGGAACATATGTGGTGGATGCATACTACTCCTCAGCAAAATAGAGGGTTGGTAGCAATCCTTCCTGTGTACACTAGTTTGTATCTCACCATTGGTTATTGTAATAGTTACATCTAAAAAATGGATCTCATCAGGAGAACACTGATATGTAAACTTCAGGAAACTACTGCTGCTGCTGTTAAGGCTGTGCACAAATTCATGTAAAGATTCGTGGTCACCCTTCCAACAAATGAAAAGATCATCCACGAACCTGCAAAAAAACTTCACATTATCTATGATGTACATCTCCTCCCATTCTTTCATAACAATGTTAGCATATACATTAGCACAGCTGGTCCCCATCGCAACACCTGACCTTTGCCAGTAGTATGTATTGTCAAACAAAAAAACTTTGTATTCCAACACCATTTCCATCAACATACATATAAAGTCAGGTGTCATCTCATTATATGTCCCATTTTTCATTAAGCAGGCCTTAACCATCTCTAATCCTTCACTATTGGGGATACAAGTGAACAAGGATACTATGTCCAAGGTCACCATTAAATCAAAGTCATTACCATTACAACCTGCCAGGTAGTTGTATAAATCCAGCAAAAATTTTTCAGTATCTTTAAGTGCCACCTCATAACCTTCAAGAACTTTTTTAAGCTCTTTATCCAGCAACACAGAAGCAGGCTCAGTCATCCACCCAGCCTCAGCTACTATGGGTCTAAATTTGGGTCTTAAGGGATCCTTGTGGATCTTAGGCAAGCCATGTATTTGGGGTACCACCGGGTTTTCCACCAGAAAATACTCATAAATGTCTTTACTTATGCGTCCTAAGCTTAAACTATCTTGCAAAAGTGAATAGATCCTATACTGCATATTCAAAACACTTTCTCTATTTATAACTTGATAAGTTCTAAAATCAGATAACATCTCTGTCTTTTCTGTGTAATAGTAGTTAGCATCCAACACAACCACTGGCCCACCTTTGTCCGCAGGATGAATAACTATTTTACTGTTATTCTGTAAAGAGCTAATCACTGAATGTTGTTGTTTGGTTAAATTATCCATATGCCTATTTTGCACTAATCTATGAGCAACATATAAATCCCTTTCACATGCCTTAATAAAAACATCAATATTAGCTGGCATTGTAGGAATAAACAAACTTTGCTTCTTGTACATATTAAAAACATTTGCATCCTTCATTCCATACAGTTTTTTACAAGCCACATTACGCGCAAACAATCTAACTTGTGATAAAATGTTACAAAGAGCAATATCAGCAAAAAAAAAATATCCTTGTTTTCCCGCCTTTCTCGACTAGTTTAGACCAGTATACAGGCTTTGCTGTATTCTGGACTGTGGTGTAGTTCCTGTGTTGTCCATTGCCTTACTTGGATAGAAGGAAGTTTCTTTGCTCACCAGTGGGAGTGGGAAGCCTTGAGCAGCCTATCTGTCCCTGAAGGAGTGACCTCAGCACAAGAGCTTGTAGTAATTGGTCATTTTGGACCATTTCCAGCTCTTTTGAAGTTCCCTGTTTAAAATCCGCATTTGCACAGCTTTGCGCGATTGTGCGCATAGCGCAGTGCCGGTTAAACAGGCTTAAACTATTCCTGGCTCCGCCAAATCTGCACTTCAATTTTTCCCTTAAGAAAGCTCTACTTTCAACAAAATCAGTCTATTTGCTTTATCATAAGCCTAGCACCTGCTCCTAAAACCTTTCTTTTAAGTGAAGCACCCTTAAACTAACATAAGCACTACATCCACCTACAACCTATGCTAATACCCACTTCCCTTCAAAGTCCTCTCTCTGACCCAGTTACACATCACCCCCTTATACTATTCTGGCATGTCGAGTGGTATATTACTGACGTCCTCTCCAGTTCAGCTGGTTAATCTGGGAATCCTGAGACAATGTTACAATTGTCTCATGTACACAGACAACCCTCTCCTCCTCCCAACAAACACAAACACATGTGAGAGATGCAACTATATAGCCAAACTGGAGGCTGAACTCTCTCAACACAGGACTAGCAAGACCAGACAGGAGGAGAAGGTAACCACACACACAACAAACCCAGTCTCACATAAACCAACCACAACTGCAAACCAAACACATAGTAACACAAAGACATACTTGGAGGCTCCAATAAAAAACTTACCGAAACAACAGAGGCCCCCAAAGCAGACATCCAAGAAAACACCACCTCAAAACTCTGCACAAGCAACACATAGTACACAAAGTCAGTGTGCCAAACAATCACAGCCCTTAAGGCGAAACACCATGCCTGATACACTAGTAATAGGTGACTCTATAGTCAGACACACTGACGTCCCGCTTACCAGGCTGAACAAAGAGAGGGTAACGGTGAGCTGCCTATCGGGAGCTAGGATCTGCCACATAACACAAGCACTCAGGTCACTCCAAAGCAAGTACAAATATGACTCCGTCATTGTCCATGCCGGTGTGAATGACCTGAGACGTACCTCCTTGGACTACATGAAAAGAGACATAGAGGAGCTCTCTGATTATGTAGCCCAGGCCGGTATGACCCTGACCCTGAGCAGCATCTTGCCCTCACCAAGAATGATGCCACAATACAAAGACAAGATGATCAGCTTTAATAATTGGCTCAATTACTGGTGTCATTCTAGGGGGATCCAATGTCTGTCTGCTTGGGATGACATGCTGGACAAGCCACGCTGCTTCGCAAGGGATGGCTTGCACCTGTCACCACTGGGCTTCCGGATATTGGCTAAGGCTCTTGCCACCCCCATAGTGCCTTTTTTAGGCAAGGCTCAAAAGACAAACCCACCACCTTAGAAAACAATAAAGGAAAAAAACTAAGGATAATGCTGCTCAATGCCAGAAGTCTAAATCTCAAGATGCAGGCTCTCGAAGCACTCCTCAGTATGGAGAGCATTGATGTCTGTGCAGTAACTGAAACCTGGCTCAAGGCTCCTGAGAACACCCCAGCCCTACCAGGTTATACCTCGTATCATGCATTTCAGCCCCAAAACCTGGGCCGAACCACAAAAGGAGGTGTCCATATTCATTAAAGACACCCACACCTCCAGGTTAGTGGCAATGCACAAAGCATCGGAGACCATCCATGTGCAACTAACCGTAGGCAAAACTGCTATACAACTTGTAGCATGCTACAGACCACCCTCGCAATCTCAGGAACTCCATTCAGCCTTCCTGAAGACACTGGAGGATATGAATGTCTCACCAAATACCATCATATTGGGAGACTTCAACTACCCAAAAATAGACTGGGTGCATTACTCAAGCCCCAACACCCTAGCCCAAAGGTTCCTGGAATTCATCAACTCAAATGCGATGGAACAACTAGTCACCTCCCCCACAAGGGGAAATAATATACTTGACCTGATCATCACAAATATGGGGACAAAATGTTCAACACCGGAAGTATACCCCTCACTAGTGAGATCAGACCATAAACTAATAACCCTAGATATTCATATCCCACCTCCACCCCCAGCACAAAAGACCACAGTGAGAAACTTCTCAAAAGCTGACTTTACACTCCTTAGGACTGAAAATGGTATCCTTCAAGCACCCTGGGCCAGTGGAAACCACATCCCTCACTGCTGAATCCTTCACAAATGCTTTCTACGGGCATCTCCAAGAATGCATGGATCATGCAATCCCAAATAAAACCAAGACCCTTTCCACCAAAGGCAGGCATCCTATCTGGTGGACCCCTTATAACAAGAGAAGGAAGCTACTGCAAGACAGAGCAAAATCCCATAAAGGGAAGGCATCCCTGATCAGCACTAGCAAAAAACTACGTTCGCTAATAAAATCATCAAAGGCCAACTTCGAGAGAAAAATCGCTAAGGACACTAAAGATAATCACAAGGCCTTCTTCAGTTATGTTAGAAACCTGGGCGGAAACCCTCAGATATGCACAGAGTTAGTTCATAACGGCAAAAAATACACTGAACCCACAGATATTGCCAACATACTGGCAGACAGGTTCAGTGCAAATTTCTCCCCTCCCTCTCCCCCAAAAGACAAAATAAATATCTCAGCTGAATGCAACCTCCCTGAAATCTCAGATGTCCAGGTGAGAGCTGCCCTCAGCAAAGCTAAAAATGCAGCATCCATGGGACCTGACGGTGTCCTGGGTTGCGTGCTATGTGAACTCCTAGAGGAGCTAAACCCACACATAAGAACGCTGTTTAATCTTAGCCTTGCTACAGGATACGTCCCTGAACACTGGCGTACAGCTACAGTGGTCCCACTCCACAAAGGTGGCACCTCTACAGACCCTGGAAACTACCACCCCATAAGCTTGACCAGCCTGGTCTGCAAAGCTATGGAAAGGATCATTATGGAACTCATAAACAAAGACATCAGGGACCTACAGACAATTGACCCTACCCAGTTCGGCTTTGTAAAAGGCAGATCCTGTCTTTTAAACCTGGTGGACTTTTTTGAAACAGTCACTAGAGCCATTGATGAAGGCAAAACAGTTCATACAGCCTACCTGGATCTGGCAAAAGCCTTCGACACAATACCCCACTCAGGCATCATAGACAAGCTCAACAGCTTAAATGTAAACCCGTTTGTCACAAGATGGGTTGCAAACTGGCTAAAGGACAGAACCCACAAAGTCAGAATAGCTGGGGCTATGTCAGACTCTAAGCCAGTCACAAGTGGAGCCCCACAGGGCTCTGTCTTGGGACCCCTCTTGTTCGGCATTTATTTCTCAGATGTGCAGGCAAACATAGGGGGGTTGTGGCTGACAAAGTTCGCAGACGACTGCAAACTAGGCACCATAGTCGACACACCAGCTGACACATGCATCCTCCAGAAGGGCCTTACAGAAACAGATGACTGGTGCCAGAGTCATGGCCTTAAACTAAATGCC
This sequence comes from Protopterus annectens, assembly GCF_019279795.1. Lineage (NCBI taxonomy): Eukaryota > Metazoa > Chordata > Ceratodontiformes > Protopteridae > Protopterus > Protopterus annectens. The sequence continues at coordinate 54,703,288 of NC_056748.1, read as the reverse complement.
AAAAAATGTATAGTCATCCCCTTTGGAAAAAACAAAGTACCCACAAATTACCACATTGGTGGTAATCCATTAAGTACGGAAAAAGTAATCAGAGACCTGGGGACCCAAGTTGACAGTGACCTCTCATTTGACACCCACTTCGCCAAAGTGGTTAGAAAGACCTTCTACCTTGCCCACCTTATCATGAAGGGATTCACATCCAGATTAAAGGATGTCATTGTACCCTTATATTCCTCCCTTATCAGGCCTATGATTGAGTACAATGCCCCATTTGGTATGTACCTCACCCAGCACCTGCAGCAGCTGGAGAGACCCCAAAAGTACCTTACCAAGAGGATCAAGGGTCTCCAGCACATGTCATATGCTGCCAGACTGAAAAAGCTCCAGCTCTATTCAGTAGCATACCGCCTGCTCAGAGGTGATCTGTGCCTTACGTACAAGGCCATGTCCAATTCAGAATTAATGGACATGCTCCACCTCAAAAAATCCAAATCCATCAGAGCCACGAGAGCTAAAGATCTAAACCTCAGCACCAATATGAATAGGACATGCTGGAGGGACAGATTCATAACCCAGAGGCTTCCCGCACTCTGGAACAGGATACCTGTCCATGTTAGGCAGAGCCCCTCACTGACTCTCTTCAAGAGAAATCTGGACAAATGGATGGGTGATCGTAGGTTTACCCCGGGGGTCATCTCTGTGTCATTGCTAGATAGAGGCACAGTAAACTAAATTTAATTTAAATTGTACACTTTTGAATCATTACATGGGGTGGCGAAAGCCACATACACTTTGGCTAGGCTTATAAATGCCCTAGGGCAGATAGCCTAGTACTATACTATGAAACTATGAAACTATGGGTATAAAACTCAAACCCTTACATAACAGTTGAGTTTCCACTGCATCTAGTTCATATTGTGAAATGTTCCATACGAGTCCCAATCTCCGTAGCCCCACATTTTCTTTATAGTCCTGTTTTGTGATGGAAATGGCGGCTCCTTCCATTTTTGACTGTTCACCGGAACCCTAATGTTCAATGATCTCTTCCACGTTGGCTGGATCAGCAAAGGAAACCCAGAAAAAGCCGAATCAGGCTGCTCAGCTTGCCCAGGTAAAGCTTTACACCTTACCACGGGCCCTTCCTCATTGGTTATGGAACTCATATTCCCACCACTGCTATTGGACATCTCAGCTACAGGGGTGGAGTACACAGGACCAGATGGTTCACTCAATTCAGTAGAAGGTACTGCCTCCCAATTTTACGGTGCAGAATTGTCAATCCTCTCAATGGATAAATTAGTACTCATAGGTGTCTGGCTGTAGAGCTCACAGCTCCTGGTTGATACCGTGGCCAAGTGAATACATGCTGTTGGGAGAAATCATTGACATCTCTCGCCAGCTTCTTCATCTTCTGTGAGAGCAACTTTCTGCCATAAGCATTAACTTTCTCCATTAGCTCACAGAGATAGACATCCGCTCGTTCATCACCTAGCAGACATTCAATTTCCATCTGCTGTCTCACCACAGTGTCACAAAGATCTTTCTCTAGAGGTTGAAAAAAGTCAATCAATAATTGTATGTACTGGTTACTAGTGGCTAGATTAATTTTCTGCCACTGTGCTAACAGTGACGTATACACATTGCCGTACGTAGGCATGTTCAAAACTCTAAGCCCCCTAGGAACAACACCTTTTTTGAGACATGCCTCAAGATGGTAACATTGGTGTTGCAGTCTTTTGTATTTGTAGACATGATTTTCTAAGTTCTGTTTCAATTGACATGCCTTCACATTAGTTGTCACATCCTGCAATGCATCATCGGGTAGCTCAGGTAGCTCACCAACAAGCAATGGATTATACATGTCAGTTAGGCATTCAGTCAGTCTTTTGTTCCCATTTTCCCCAAGCTTATTTAACATTTAAGTAAATGTTTTACACTATCTAGAAACTCCACAAGGTCATGAATATTTATGAATTTTATGATAATCAGCTTTTTAACCACGTGTTTAATTTTATTGGCTAACTTGTGGTTTAGAAGGGTATAAAAGCATTATTGTAGTTGTCCAGCCACATCTGATGAAGTCTACTTGGTAGAAATGAAAATGCTGTATTTTTAAAGTGTATGCATTTATGTAAGTGTCATTTTTTTATTAAAACTGCTTCAACTGGATCCGTACTGGTGGTATCTTTCCTGAGTACCTTGGACTTGGTTTGAATATTCAAGATGATAAATTTCATACAAATTTCACTCAGACCTTAGTTATAGCTATTCCACAGACTCCACAGTCTCAGACATCCCCTTTAATTATTATAGAAAAATTCCTCCCACCATCTCAAAACTCAAGAATGCCTCATCCAAAGACTCTGATAATGGGTCTACTGCTTAACATCGAAAATGCACTTCTCCAAAATTAAGCAGTAGACACTACACTTCAGCGAAAGTCCACTTAAATGAAAGTGCACTTTCGCTGAAGTCTACTACCCAAAAAAAAAACACTAAAACATGTTTTTGCAGGGGGGCAAGCCCCCCTGCACACCCCCCTACTTAAATAGACCAACTCCGAGATCGCACTACAGCAGGGAAAAGGGAATATTCCCATTCCGCGCTATAGTGTACCTGCCGAAGTCACTGTTCGAAGTTTCACTACTTCGAACAAGTGGACTCAGTGAAGTGGAGTTCGAAGTAGTGTAACTTCGAACAAATTGACGGAACCCCTGATAATATACCAGATTGGCTTATTATAAGCTCAAATATGGCCTCTCTGAACCCCTGCTTAACCTCTCTACTGGTTGCACTGAAAACAACAACCTGTGAAAGCAACCACTACCCAAGGATGGCCTAACTAATGGCCCTGATAAGTATAGACACATTAGTCTCACTATCCTCGTATGTAAAGCTACTGGCCATATTATCTCAACCACATTCATCTGGACATTCATAATCTCTTAAACCTGGACATTCATCAATTCCATTTTTACAAAGGAAGGTCCTACCTCATTAACCTAATCAACCTATTTTTCTTAATTCAACTGATTTACTCCCCTGCACTTTGCAACTATCCCAAAAACTGTGGCTCAGTTCTCAAATGGATACTGATATCTGATTCCAATAAGTATGTCTCCAATGGCACCCTCTCTAATTTCCTCAGTGACCACCTCCCTGTATAAGCAAACAGACTCAGTACCCATCATGTCAGGCAACACTTACTGAGATATTACATAACCTCACTAATTTTAACCCTGATACATTTAACTGAATACTAAACTCCTTTAACTGGTCTATCCTGAAAAATATTCCACCCAGTGAATCTGTACACAAATTTAACACCCTTTTCCTGAAAACTCTCAATAGCCTGGCTCCTACTAGAACAAAACGAGTAAAGAATAACCCCACTCCTGGGTTATGCAATCCTAGCAGGCACCATATGCATGAAAGAGGTGGGACATGGAAAGAACATTTAAAATATAGATTCAACATCTTAAACAATTATGTAATGATACTAAAAGAGAGATTAACCCAGACAAGAAAATCTACTACAGTAACCCCTTAGTAAACCAGTGTTTCAACCCTAACAAATTCTGGTCTTCTGTTATTAATATACTCCATCCTGGAAAAAAACACCACTTCTAATACTGCTCCAATTAACACCCCCTCTTGAAATAGCTGCCCAATTCAACACACATTTTATAAAAAACATTAAAGCCCTTACTAAAGATTTTCCACCCAACAGTCCCGATATTCCCTCTCCTCAGACAACAAGCACCCTTTTTCACCCTAAAACCCATCCAGACTTCCAACATGAAATTGTTACTCCTTAATCGGAAACTCTGTTCTCCTTTAGCAGATAATCTCCCAGGAGAATACCTCTAGGTGGCTGCCATTTCCATAGTCTATCCTGTAACTATTCTAATTAACAGATCTATCAAGAAATCATATGTTCCTTCTCTTTGGAAATAATTCTTCATCATCCCCCTTCATAAATGAGGATCCTCATGTGATATGACCAGTTTCAGACTTATTGCCATATTAATTTCTTTGTGAAAATGTCTGTTGAAGTTCATTTACAAACAACTACTTGAAGTCGTCCTTCAGGAAAAGCTCCGGATGCCTACACAGCAAGGTTTTAGACCCAGCCATGACGCTACCACTGCCTTATTAACCTTCACAGATGCTGTTAAAGACAGAGACAAAGGCAAGCTTGTTTGCTCTGTGCCGCTTGATCTCTCTGAAGCTTTTGATCTAGCCTCTCACAAACACTCCTCTGTCAACTGTCTTCGCTCGGGCTATCCCAGTCCACACTTCAATGGTTTAACAATTGTTTGACCAATAGACACGAGGGTATTAAATGACTCTCCACCTTTACTCCCGTCCTTCCTTCTGTCAATGCTGGTGTACTGCAGGACTCCATTCTTGGCCCTCTACTCTTCAATATATTCACTGGCAATCTGCCTAAATACTCTCAGCAAGCTTCCGTCATACGATATGCAATTGATTCTACCCTAATATGTACTTCAGGTAACCTCATACATCTTCAGAGAATTACTCAAGAAGACTTTAACTCTGTTGAAAGTTGGCTACAGGATAATCACATGCAACTAAATCCCCTCAAAATAAATAAATACGTGAATACATTACTTCTCTTTTTTTCCAAAATCCCATTTCCATGAAAAAACGCCTTTTAAATTTCTTCCTTAAATAATATCATGACAGAAGTTACATCACATCCAAAACTACTTGGCATGATAATTAATGACAATTAAATCTTCATAGAGTAAAGACACTCCTTACAAACTCTGCCACGTTAACTTTAGGTACCACTTACTTGTTACCCTCTCTCCTATATGGTCATGACCAACCTACAAGCCTTACTTAGTTCTAAACTGGCACAGTGCTATAACAAAGTTGCCAGATTCACTTGCAACATACCACACCCACCACTGTTTAGCACTACAAACACTTAACTGGCTCAAACTTCCTTGTTACCTATCTTAGGCCCAGCTCATCTTAACCCACAAAACTGTCTATACCTCATATGCCTGCCGGGCAAATAGCTCCCTACTCTAATTCTAGCAACCATTATCCCCCTACTCTAATTCTATCTACCAAACTGTCCCCTTCAGTCAAATGATAAGCAACTGTGTACCATCTGCAAACCACAAAGGGCTGCTGGGCTCCATCTCTGTCCCAGTGATGTAATCTGAACTCAGAATAAAATTCCTATATCAGTCGGGTCAATCACACACCTCCTTCCTGGCTTTGTCCCTGCCCCTCATCTGAGACATATCTTCTCCTACTTCGTCACTTTCTTATACGTCACTTTAAAGGACTAAATCATTTAACCTGCATATCCCCTTCTAACTCCTCACTTTATTATACTTATTAAACTAATATACCGGCTTCCAATTTAGCACAACCAAATGACTATTCCATCGCTATTTCTCTGTTAACACTTAAACTTGCTGATCCCCTCTAATAACTCACTCTAATGTTATTGTTGTTGTGTCTTTCAGCTTTTCCCAGTTAGGGGTCGCCACAGCGGAACTCCGGTCTGCTAATGATTGGCAGTAGATTTTTACGTACCGAGTTGCCGGCTCTGACGCACAACCTTCAACGAAGGTACGCCCATTCATGCATGTCTCCACACAGAAGACGGTCTAGCTGAGAATCGAACAGGACAACGTCTTACTGTGGGGTGACAACGCTACCGCAGCATGTATTTCTTAAATTACTCCTACCTATCTTATACACCACTCTTTTATCTGTAATTTCTCACTACAGTGCTGTATATTAATGTTTGTGAATATCAAGATAAATGTTGTTATATTGACTACTATGTGATGTATACACTGTAATTGCATTGTAAATTTTATTATAGTAAATATTGAATGTATTAAATATGAAACCTTGGAACTTTTCTCTCTGGGGTTCCACTGAAAAAGGGTAACTGTGCCCAGATGGACTTTCCTGGCAAACAAATGTCAATAAATAAATAAATAAATATTTGTTTGAATAAGTCACCAAAGCAGTGGATGTCAGAATGTAGTATATACAGCATTTTAGAACCTGGCCAAGGCTGTTGACACTATTCCATTTAGGATCATAGGATTATAGGAAATGACTAGGCTATTGGCCCTGAGGCCCTTACAAGCATAGCCAAGAATTTAGCTCATGTTCCAACCAGACAACACCTGACACCCTTGTCCAGCAGGGACACAGGTGGAATCCTAGGGGTGTATTTTCTGTTCCCATTCCAATTATTCAGGTTGCGCTTAAAAAGGGGTAATGAGATACTCTGCTTGATGTGGAGAGGGTGTCTATTCCTCAGAAGGGGGAGTCTTTGGGACACAAATCTGTCCTGCCAACAAGTCCTATTGATGTCACAGACCAGGTTGAGGTGTGAGGTTACTCGAGTGGAGCTAGACTTGTGGATATGCAGCAGTCCTATAAAGGCAGGGTCTGAGATTGCTTTGTATGCCAGACAGAGGTCACCTCTGAGAAGTCTGTATGAGACTAAGCAGAGGGACAGGGCCTGTCTGTGTAGGGTAGATGTTTGAGGCCCTGGATTCTCCTGGTGAGGAACCTCTGTATTCTCTCCAGCTGCTACATGTGCTTTGTGAAGTACATGCCAAAAGGGGCATTATTGACAGACTTGTAAGTCTGAATATGAATCCTGATGGTGTGCAGTGGATAGCTAACTGATTAGCTGGCAGAAACCATGTAGTTAGAATCCCAGATACTATTTATGAAACTAAAAAATTACAAGTGGCAAACAGAGCTCAGTGTTGGGCCCTCACCTATTTGATATCTATTTCTGAACATTAGCTGAACACCCTGGGCCTGTGGTTATGTATCTTTGCAGATTAATAAAAAACAGTGTGATAGGTCCATATCCCAATGTATATCCCACCTCAGGAACAGACTTCAACTACATGTCAAGCAGAGTAGCACCCTTTCCACCTTCAAGGTAAACCTAGAAAACTGGATAGGAAGCCTCAAATTCTCTCTCCAGTCTATTGTGTGTTTATCTCCTTGAGGTTGGAGGGAACATTGGAAGGGTGGCCTAATGGTTAAGGTGTTTGCCTTACAAACACATGGTGCAGGGTTTAAGTCTCACAAGGGATAATTGGCTAGGCTTAAAATGGCTTCCAAGGGCAGTTAGCCTAGTACTAATCTATGAATCTATGAATCTAAACATTTGAATGTCAGTTATTGGCTGGGTGTCTAATGGTCTTCAGACTGTCTAGTGCTTACCTATGGACCAAAGTAAGGCAGGAAAAAGGACGTTACTACTCATTTAGGGAAACTTGTGAGAAAAGCAGAAAGAAAATGGAAGTGTTGTTAAATAAGAGTGGAAGTATATTTCAAACAGAAAGGAGATAATAGGTGGAGTGACTGAGTATATATATATCACAAACATGCATGGTAAAAAGTCTGAAGTAGCAGAAACAGGGTGGTCTGTTAATGTTACTGATTTAGATGATGTCAAAGGATTGTCAAAAACAGGTATCAGTTCAGAAAATATGAGGTAGTATTAAAGGAGATGAGTGTACTTTATCTAGCTGAGATGGAACAGATTTTATAAATAGATGAAAGATAATTACTAATGCCTCACTGTACAAGTTTAAAATGAATACTTGAATATTGGTATATGGGATGAGATGGTTAATGAAGGGTTAGTTAGAATTATGCTGAAGGAGGGAGACAGATTGTTACAAAACTGGAGATGCATTATGTTAGGCAAGATAATAATATTCTTATGGAAGTAGTACACAAAAGATTTGAAAAATGAATGGGGATATATATTATAGAATGAATATATTGACTAAATGGAAGACATTATAAAGAAATCCTGATTATTATTAATGAAGTGGCTGAAATTATCTTGAGCAGGAGAAAAGGTGGTAAAATGGTAATTTGTGACATTCAAAAGGTGTAGAATAATGGGACACATGGACAGGAGTGAGTAAGGAAATTATTACATTTTTGAGATCAGTGTATGGAAGAGTGTGGTTAAAGTTTTAGTAAACAGGTGATTATGAATTGAGGTTAGTTGTACAATGGAGTAAAACAGGGATGCTAAACTAGTAATGTTATTTGAAATTATGATGAATCCAGTCGTAGTTGGCTATACACATAAGATAACTTAGACATAAAGTGAATACAGACTAAATGTGTTTTTATCATTGACAAGAACCATCCCTATGCACCCCCCACATATTCTATCAACTATATTACTCAAACAAAAAGCATCCCTTCAACTTAACATAGTAACCCTTCCACCATACCTATTACCCACAGAGCACAATCATAAAGTTTCCTAACAAACAAACACATTTAAAAGCTGAGAAAACTAATAACCTCTTGCATATCAAAACTACCCCTAAGTGGAGACATCCACCCCAACCCTGGCCCCACCATCTCCAACCCCACTCCTCATAATCAGACTAGAAACCACAACTTCTCCCAAATCACAGCCAATAGAAAGCCAAGTGACTTCCTTCTACTAAGCCTAAATATTAGACGTATATCCAACAAGGTCCATGAACTCCATGCCACCATAGACTTGTACTCCTCAGATATAGTCATCCTGACAGAAACCTGGCTAAAACCTCACATTACCACTGAGCAAATCCTCCCTACCGGTTACGGCATACTAAGAGTAGACCGGCTAAACAAGAAAGGAGGCGGTGTAGCTATAATATTTAAACAGCATCTAAACATCCAGATCTAAAAATCATAAGCTCGACAAATAGGCACTGAAGAAATAATGTATACCAACCTCAAAATAAACCACAATAAAACCATCAACATAATTGGATGCTACTTCCCACCTGGCCAAAACATTGCTCCACTAGAAAACCTCCTCAGCTGGTCTACCCACCATCTCCCGCAAGAAACTATAATTCTAGGTGATTTCAATATTGACTGGCAATCTTGTTCTGGCAACCATCCAACCTATCATCTAAACCTTCATGGCTTCACCCAACTAGTCCAGTCACCAACCAGGATAAATAAAAACTCCAACAAGCACACTACCCTGGATTGGATACTAGTCAGTAAAAGCCCCCTGTCATATATAACAGGCTGCTTAGCAGATAGCCTCAGTGATCACTCCCCAACATTCCTACTCAAAAAATACCTATACCAAGTTAAACCTGTTATCTACCATCAAATACATAAAAAGCTAAACTTTAACCCACTCACATTCATCTCATCCCTCAAAGAATGTAACTGGCATCCTCTAAAGTACCTCAGTCTTGATGACGCAATTGAATTTTCTAATACTACCTTCCTGAGCATCCTTAATTACCATGCCCCCATAAGACTTTCCAGAACCAAAGCACAACTCTCACCATGGCTACAGAAAATCACTAAGTCATAAATGAAAAACAGGAATAAAGCCTGGGAGCACTGGCGCAAAACCAAAACCCCCTCAACTAGACATAAATTCCTAGAACTACGCAATAGAGTCAAAAATCTAATAAAACAGGACAGATCCCAATACTACCAGTCTGCCCTAGACTCCTCCCAACACAACCCCAAACAATTCTGGTCCTCCATAAACTCCATCCTCCACCCAGGTAAAGTCAGTACCCCTCCTCCTAACATCCCTCACTCCTCCAAAAATATTGCTACCTCACTCAACACACATTTCACACAAACCGTACTATCACTAGCTAGACAACACAATCCCCCTCCCCTCCACCCCACACCTTCAACTAGTAATCTCTCCACTGTCTTCTCTTTTTCTCCTGTTCCTACCTCCAACATAAAAAACCTCTTAACTAAACTTAAGCCCACCAAATTAGCAGCAGACAACCTCCCAAGTGAATACCTACAAATCGCAGCTGATGCTCCAGCCTGCCCAGTGTCCATTTTGATTAACCGATCTCTGTCAGAAAGTTACGTTCCCACACTATGGAAAGTATCACATATAATTCCCCTCCACAAAGGCGGCCCCTCCACAGAACTAACCAATTACCGCCCCATAGCTATTCTCTTTTCATTCTCCAAAATACTAGAGAGATGCATTCACTCTCAGGTCTCAGACTACCTCCTTACTAACAACTTCCTTTCCAATATTCAGCATGGATTCCAACCAAACTGTAGCACCACAGCTGTCTTACTCTCCTTAACTAACACTATCCTTCAGCATAAAAACAATGGCTATCTCTCCTCTGCTACTTTCCTAGACCTATCTAAAGCATTTGACATGGTCCCATACAAACAACTCATCTCTGTCCTCAATAACCTAGCCTTCTCTCAATCAGTCACCAACTGGCTTCAGAGTTACCTGTCTGACCGCCAACAATCCATTGTATAGCAGAATGACATATCTCCCCAACTACCTGTCTCTATAGGGGTTCCCCAAGGATCCATCCTTGGACCCCTACTCTTCTCTATTTTCACCAATAATCTATCCTCTGCCACCAAACATGACACACTCATACAATATGCAGATGACTCAACCATCATCTGCTCAGCCCAGTCCTTACCCAAACTGCAAAAAGTCACACAGGAAGCCTTTTCCTCTGCTGAAACTTGGTTATCCGATGCCCAATTAATACTCAACCCAAACAAAACTAAACTACTCATCTTCTAACCCACCAAACATACTCAAAACAACTCTCACTTTAACATCACAGCAAAAGACAACACCTATATACACCCAACAGAACATACCAAATTGCTAGGAGTGGAAATAGACAATAAACTCAAATTTGACATTCACATATCCATGACCATAAAAAAGTCCACAAAAAACTAGGAGCGTTATACAGAAATAAGAAACTTCTCACCAAAGCAAATATTTCAGTAGCAAATTCGCACCTTATCGCCACCCTACTTCCTCTCCAATATATACCAACCTAAGACAATGCAATCTAAACAAGCCTGAGACCTGCTACAACAAAATCGCCAAATTTGCCACAGGGGCATCCTACCGTAGTGACCAATGTCTCTCACTTGCTGAACTGGGCTGGCTTGAACTCCCTCACCTCCTTCAACGGTATCAACTCACACTCGCCCACAATCTAGTAAACCATCCACTAAAAGTCCCATCCCTCCAGAATCTACTCCAACCCTATCGCACCACCAGACCACTAAGATCCAGCAACAAAAATCACTTACAGGTCACTAAAGACAACAATTCTGCTGGTGAAGCACCATTCTCTTGCACCATAGCCAAATTATGGAACTCCCTCCCACCCACAATTACCTCCGTGCCATCATGCACCCACTTCAAAACATTACTAAAAGCACACCTAAAAACATGCTGGCTATGCCCTTGCAACTCCCCCTCTAATTTCACCCACCCCATCCACCTACCTTTCTTTCCACCCCACTCACTACCTTGATTATAGCAAGCACGGATGCTCATAAGCCTAACTACTTATTATACAGCAGGAATTTCTTATTGTAACAATTGTTAATGTCTGTTATGTACTTCGCAGATGATAAAGATTCTAGTTGTCTACTAATGTACTATGTTCTTCATCTGTAACTATGTTTGTAATTGTTAATTGCTATGTTGACCAAATTGTTAATTGCTATGTAAATCCAATGTAACTACTGTCTGTATATTTTAACTGTGGAGCTTTTCTCCCTGGGCCTCCGCTGAAAATGGACCTACGTCCAGTTGGATTCTCCCGGTCAACAAATGTAAATAAATTAATTAATTAATTAATAATATCAAGCGGATGATTAAGTAATATTTTCTAGTAACAAATTATAGATGGTGGAAGTGAGAATGGATGATCTTGGAAATAAACCATTGTAAGGTAGGATTAAAATGACAACCTGTCACTGAAAGACATCATGCGGAAAACATGGTGTCAGTTACTTATATTGTATAAAGATATGAGGAATAAGAATAAGATCTCCAAAGTCTGCCTCATGTGTCCAAAGTCTGCCTCATGTGTCCAAAGTCTGCCTCATGCATTAAGTAATACAGAGTTTATTAGCAGCACAGTCCACGGTTCACTATCCAAGCTTAAATTAAGCACTTTCATTCCTGAAAAACAGGATCTTTCTCGTAATATGCACTATTGTGACTCTTTGGGGAAGCAAAATTGTAGTTTGCCATGTAGTACAGCTCCCCAAGGAACATCTCACTTGGAGTCCTCTGTTTTTTTTTTTTTTTTATCTCAGTTATAGAGAGTGCCCAGACATTCCAAGCCTGCACCTTGCTTCAGGCTAGCTTACTTCAGACTCCCTGGTCTGTCTGGTCTTAGACAGGCCTTTGTCTGGGAATCAGGCTCCCAAATGTATAATACTCTTGGACAAGTCCTTGTCTGGTTATTAGACTCCTGCCTTTGTAATTACTGTGTACCAGGCCCACTCCTGATTCCCTTTGTAATCTTCTACAGTGAGACACAAAAGATACCTGATATCTTTGTATGATATACATAACTGACACCATGTTTTTCCGTATAACGGCTTTTAGTGACATGTTGTGCTTTGGGTTTAAGCTGTTTGTGCTCAGGAAGGAGGTTATAGAATTAAAATGAGTAAAAGTAAATATAAAGTTACAGTCAAGATAGTGAAATGGGGGATATATTTTTCCAGAAGGTGAAGCTTTGGATATATCATTTGGTATATCTGAGACAGTAAATATACATCAGGATTCATTATTATGGGAAATTAATGGTATAACTAGATTCCAAAAGAAAATATGCATTTAACTGACTGCAGTTTTTTGTTTTTTTGAGGGGGAATTGACATTTCTGGGGGTATATATGTTTACAACATAGAAAGAAAAAGAGCTGTTGTCTGTCTTTCTTAGCACTATCTGGGAATCAATATTAAATACAGTGAAAAGAGGGGTATTATATAGTAAGGCAGAGAAGGGGGTGGCTTTAATAAATCCACTTGTTTATCTTCATAACATTTGTTATGGGTAATAATAGCCTCCTGCTATGGAGGAAAGAAACTGCATTATCAAAGGAGAAATAGTCACATGCTGAGCCCATTGCAGTCATAACCAGTATATCTGTAAATTAAGATCATGCAAGGCTGTTAATAAGTGCACATATGAGTAGCTCATATTCAAGTAAACTGCCATTCATTAGAAGAAATTTGTTTCACTCCTACATAAACATTCGATAGCTGCCCTCACTTTACAAGGAGAGCACAGACATTGATTCATATACTTCCAGAAACAGCCCTACCTAATGCTGATGTGATTTGCTTTTCCCTTTGCTACACTTCCCCTTTTAAAAACATAGTCTATAGTGGCCATAGACCTACACACATGCAAACATATGCATGCACACACACACACACACACACACACACACACACACACACACACACACACACACACACACACACACACACACACTCAAGTACACCCACACATGCATGAACACACACACCAGTATGCAAGCTGCACTCTCTGTCATGGCTCACACACACACACACACACACACACACACACACACACACACACACACACACACACACACGCACACACGCACACATGCACACACACACACACACACACACACACACACACACACAGTTATATGCAAGCTGCACTCTGTGACACACACACACACACACACACGTACATGCACACATGCACGCTTATACACACATGTTCACACACACTCTTATACAAGCTGCACTATGTGACATACACAATCACACATATACATAAACACACACACACTGATATGAAAGCTGCACTCTCTGACATGACACACACATGCACACACACACACACACACACACACACACACACACACACACACACACACACACACACAGAAGCTGCACTCAGGGGGCTCTAGGGGTTCTGCCTTAGTCCTCTGTTGTTTTCATCCATCTGCTCATCTTGTATCTTGCAGAACTAAACTGCAGATTTTAGCCAGTTGACAAGAAATGACTACCTTGTTATTATTCCCAAGGTGCTTTACTTTTACATTCATTCAAACTCCAAATGCCTGTCACAGAAATTGCTTGCCATTAACTCCCAGAGCACCAACATATGCTCTACAGAACCATTATTAAAGTGAGTCAAGCATCTGGTGTGAGGAACACACCCCATACCTCTCATTGTCCCTGATTTTGTAAATATCCCTAACTTTGTCTTATGTTGTCACTTTGTCCATCATGACATCACTGAAGATTATCATCAGTCAGTAATGCCCGTCATTACAGTTCCACGCTTCTTATTGTTAAAAAATACATGAAAATGCAAAAACTGTTGTTCTACTAGCTTCAGAAGTACATTTGAATAATATTTAAAAATGGTTCCTGATTTTGTCCCATCGTCCCAGCATTATTTTTGGCTCTGTACAGAGTTATTAGCAAATATGTTGAGAGGAATGCTTTCTGCTAATACTGCAGCAAGAAAAAACACTTCCCCTGTCAAGTACTTAGGAACTATGTCAAGACACTTTCCAACTTTTACATATTAAAGTTTTAAAGCTAATTTAAAGTTTGCTTGTTGCATTTTTACTGTACTTTATTTACATGTCCACATATTTACAACATATTTATATTGTTGCATATCTAAATAAATTATGTTTCCACAACATCTTTTTCATCACATACTTCATATATCATAAAAATTTTAGCCTCACCCTTTTTGTTACAACCAACTTTTTAGCTTATATAAGATATCTACAAATTCCCACTTATGGAAATACTGATTCCATTTAAACAAATATTTTCTAGCAGGCCATAATTAATTTACCCTCAAATATTTAGAAAAACAAGTACACTTGTCTTCACTTTTTATATAAATTACATGTCCTATCTTATTGGGGGAATTTAATAAAGCCTACCCATTTTTTTACTATGCAGGCATCACATTGTGCTGCCAACATGGGAGCGAACATTTTTAGATTCATTAAGCGCTGCTGAGTGGTGTACACAAGCGCACCAACACGGGAACTTCCATGGCATGCAAATCACCTCATAAGCAGGTGAATCTCATGCAAATGAAGCAGGTAGAGTGATCCAGCAAGGAGATAGGCAGCTCTGGTCAGAGTTAACATCCACATGAGACTACTGATACCTAGTCCAATAGTATGTGTTCCTTAATATTCACTAGGCCTCATGGTTCGAATATTCACAACATCAGGCAAGGGAGACGTTAAACAGTGGGGTCACATGATATTTGGACAACTGTCTACCCCCAGCTGATCATGTGCTATTGTTCCCCCAACCCCAACACAGCAGTGTACCATATAACCGCTTTAACAGAAAATCAGCTATGGTATATCAGTGGACCAGGCAATCTCAGGGCTGTAACATACTTAGCGCTCATACATTGTATGTCTCTCTTCACACAGGATAACAATGTACATATATATGCTGTTGATTGTGTGATGAATAACCTCTTCCTGTCTACCGACCTGTTTGGCTCAGTGAACTAGGGAAGCTAGCATGGGTGATGGTGTTGATGGTCCTAATTTGGGATTACTCACTTTTGCATGTGAGGTAGTAGTATGTTGGTGTTTTCACAGAATGTCATACCTTCCAACCTCTTTGTGCAAGAAATCTGGACAAAGCCAGAAAGACTGGGGAGACAAAGGCCCAAACATAGGGACGGAGTTAAAAATTGGTCACATAAACCTTGCTGGAAGTAAAGGTGTTGCATTAATACATATATTCTGATGGATATAAAGTCTGACACACGATTGTTTGTCTTTAGTTAGTAAAATGTATTGATGTCAACATTCAATAAAGCACCAGAAGACCACAAATGTGTAAGGAACAGACCAAACATATGAGGCAAAACTCTGGACATTCTGTGAAAATGAGGACAGTTGAGAGGTATTCAGACTGTCAGTCTGTTGGTGGTGTAACATCACCAACCTCAGTCACATATTAAGTACAGCACACAGCTGGGGAATGCCGTGGACATTTTGAATGAAGTGCAGTACTACAGAAACAGCGGTGGATGTTAATGTCTGTAACATACAAAATCCCGGGCTGGAATACAGGTAGGTGTGGTCTGGAGTCACATTATAAGTACTGACAGTCCCACTGGGAATGCCCATACACTTAGTAAAAATGAGCGCAATTCTGTTGGCCCCTCATTGAAATGACCTATTATGTATAAATGCCTATACATACAGGCATATACATATCTGTCTGTTAGTATTTCTCTCTTACATGCATAGTATATCTATCACTATGTAGTGTCAAATAGATATAAATAACTATATACATTAAAATGATACATAGACTCCCCCATCTACATATCTACAGAACACATATACATATCATACACACACACACACAACTCCATTTATATATACATCTCTGTTATATACAAAAATATGTGTGTGGATGTCTGCATTGTCTGACATACCCTAATAATGGCAAGTAAACTGCACTGTCACACAGCCATAATGCTGCTCAAAGGATCCAGACTAAGGGCACAACAGGACATACTCCACTTACCTACAGACCCCTATGCCTGGTGGATGTCACCACGTAGACAGACACAGGTGAGCGGGTGGTATAATGTATAATGGTGTCAATGCATGTATGGACAGGGCACATTGTCCATGTACACAGTGTCACCTGTCTAACTGCAAGCAGCCACATATGGCCATACTAGTAACTGTACACACATAGCTAGGATAACATCAGTTTTCTCACTGCTAGAATACTAGATGCAGATAACAGTATGAACCAGTATTACTCTGCAGACCACAGATGCTGTTCAACACAAGCCAAGTTTGTGTAATGCACAAGTACTATGCCTGCAATTACATATACAACTGATGTAACTTGGTACATGCGATAAGTACTGTGATCTATAGTGTATAAGCCTTGATAAGTAGGGGTTCTAATCTCACTGCAACCTAGTTGGTGTGTGTGTGTATATACTCCTGCAAAACAATGGACATTCCTTCATGGGCTATCCATCTGCAATGGTTATACACTATTTGAGCTCGTAACTTCCTGCTGGCTTCTACACTGCCCTATTCTACAAGGCCTGATGATGTCAGCAACCTTAAGACTACCAGCAAACAGTGTGGTAGCAAAGCCTAAGCTGTGGCATGTGTAATATCTATAGTGTGTAACACTAGATAGGTAGGGGGTTCTAACCTCACTCAAGGCTACTTGGTGCATGTGTGTATACCCTTGCAAAATAACAAAAGTGCTCTCATGGGCTTTCCACCTGCAATGGTTATGCACTTTTTGGGCCTGTAACTTGCTGCTGGCTTCCACACTGCCCTATTCTACAAGGCCTGATGATGTTGACATCATAAAGATGTCACCCCACTGAGAGACTACCAGCTGGCAGTATAGTAGCAAGACATAAGCTGTGGCACGTGCAATAAGTAGTGTGATCTATAGTGTGTAAGCCTAGATAAGTAGGAGCTCTAATCTCACTCTGCCCAACATGGTGCATGTGTATATCCATATGGTATACTGCGGTGGTGGTGCTGCGGTAGTGTTGTCGCCTCACAGTAAGACATTGTCCTGTTCGATTCTCAACTAGAGTGTCTTCTGTGTGGAGACATGCATGAATGGGAGTACCTTCATTGAAGGTTGTGCGTCAGGGCCGGCAACTCGGCATGTAAAAATCTACTGCCAATCATTAGCAGACCGGAGTTCCGCTGTGGCGACCCCTAACCGGGAAAAGCCAAAAGACACAACAACATAAGTATGATAGCCTATCTAAAGTAGACATAGATAGGGTTTTGCATCATTTTATTTGTAGTGGGTGATGTGGCCCCTCAAATGACTGACCACAACAAGGCTTGCTGATATCAGTAAGCATTATATATTCTAAACTGATAGCACTAACAGACATGAGTTGTGCTGCATGCATCAGGTACTGTGATCTGTAGTGTGTACCAGTACATAAGTAAGTGTTCTAATCTACATACAGCCAACTTGCAATATGTGTGTGCCTTGGTGTGGCCTGGATGCAGTGAGTGGAAGTGGTGCTAGCCTGAATGTGGCCATGTTTGTTTATGAGGCTGTTACAGCAGAATACATCATGTTATAGGGCCATAGCACATGTGAACTTAACTAGCATAATGGCCATACAGCCATCACAATCGCAGACATCTGTATACTCCTCAGTACAGGACCAGCACATATTGCCCCAGTCCAAGAGGGACTCAGGAAGACACCATACAGATGGCATGTGCTGAGGTGCACTGAGGTGCGCTGTGTACCATTAGGCAGGGTCTGTTTCAAGGGAGTGTTTATGTCTGCTAGGCAAATGTCTCCCACAAGCATGTCATACTAACATCTCATAGTAGGTTAATGTCCTTACAGTGAGTCATCCATCTACTATGCTCCCTACAGATAGGCAGCATATGCACTCCAGCAAGATCACACCTTGCCCTGTAGCAGACCTTATCACAAATTATGAATGCATGAGTACGCTGACCACCTCCGTTGTCCTTGGTAGACTGTCATACAGATGTGGACCTATGGAGCCATGCATGTTTACTGCTGTACCTTGCTGAAGTCATATTTCTTCTGTGCTGCATGCCATGCTGTGCTGCTTCACTGCTGCCGTGTGTCCATAGGTTATCCCCTCAGACTTCTGCAACAGAAACAAACACAGGTCTGTAATATACCTGTCATTGTGTCACCACCAGTACAACATCATACAACATAAGGTCCTCCAAAGTATGCTGCATACTCATGAAACATGCCAGCATACAGTATATGTAGGTGACCACTACAATTGGCATTACACAAGTACATGTCAAGTACTATAGTTACCCTATGCATCTGACACATAGCTTCATTCCCCTGCATTGATGGGAAGGATGACAGGGGTGTGGCACAGGTATCATCACTTGCACAGAGTGATGTGTGCTGGAGGCCTAGGCTGTCCCAAATGGTTGATAGCATGTGTGTGAGTCAGGAAGGGGAGTGGGATAGATGAACTATGGACAGGTGCCATGTGTGTCTATAGGTGACCTGCATGTGACAGCGATGTGTAAGTGTATGCATGTACACAGTCAAGCTCAGCGCTAGCCCTACACATGTATATGTTGGACTGCTGTGGACTGTACATGGTAGAATTGACAGTTCACCATCCCCGGCCCTGAACATGGGAACTGGCTCCACCAGAAGTTGCACTGGCACCACCATGCCCAAGGTCAGATGCAGTGCTAGTATCTGACGGTGACTGCTGTCTGCTGGGACCATGTCCACAACGGGACCACCGAGGACCACGTGCCCATGGTCTGCCGTGTCATGGTGTGGACAGTATACACCCCTCTGTAGCTCTAGGTGTACTGCCACTCATTATCTTCTTTCAGCTGTTCCCGTTAGGGGTTGCCACAGCGAATCATCTGTTTACATTTCTTCCTGTCCTCTGCATCTTGCTCTGTCACACCAACCACCTGCATTTCCTCTCTCACCACATCCATACACCTTATCTTAGGCCTTCCACTTTTCCTGTTACCTGGTAGCTTCATCCATAGCATCTTTTTCCCAATATACTCAGCATCCCTCCTCAGCACATATCCAAACCAACATAATCTTGCCTCTCTGGCTTTGTCTACAAACCTTCCAACCTGGGCTGACCCTCTAATATACTTATTCCTAATCCTGTCCAACCTCATCACACCCAGTGCATATCTTAACATCTTTAACTCTGTCACATCTAGCTCTAACTCCTGCCTTTTTGTCAATGCCACTGTCTCCAACCCATATAACATAGCTAGTCTCACTACCCTCTTGTAGACCTTGTAGACAGCCACTATGGGAGCATAACTGCGCACGGCCATGGGGGCTCTCAGCAGATGGTGTTGCTGGCCTACGTCCACAGGTCCACCACCCAAATCCAACCACACATTCCAGCACAGACAATGTGAGGCCCAAGACAGACACAGTCTCAGCCCACTGTCTGTCAACTGCATCAGTGAACCAATCCAGGGTTTCCTCAATGTGGTGGAGGCAGTCATTGATGTCAGACTGTGCTGCATCCATAACCTTATGCATACATCTGGTGTTCCATTCAGAACATGCCGGTGCCTTCTTGACAGCCCGAAACATGTGCTGAGTGGCCTGTGATGTGACACCTGCAACAGGTGGTGGACAGACAGCAGTCGTCCTATGAGCACCCCTGTCAATCTGCCTGTGTGAGACCTTGACAGCTCTCTGGCTATGGCCAGTGTCTACACTCACTGATGTCATAGTTGCCACACTGGCCTGTTCAATGTCTCTACCCTTTTACTGTCCCATATATAAGGCCTGTGGGGACTGGGTATGTGTGGCCATACTGACTGTGTGCAGTGACAATGAGGTCAGAAGAGGGATGTCAACCTCTGGGACAGATTCAGCCCCCAACAACACCACATGTGCCTCACTGTGACCACCATCATCATCAGTGTCCAAAGAGACACTGACATCAGGTGGTGTGGGGGGGAGACCCCAACCCCCTCCCCGGTCACCTGTGGAAACCAAGATGAAAGCAGTACATTACTACCTGTACTATCATGTATGGAAAATCCACAGAGTCATAATAAGCATTTCCACTCTCACATCCTCTCAACAATGCTTTCATGCACAACAGACTTCCTCACAACAACATATACATATAAATCAAGGCCTTTATAAAAAGCATGTCAGGTAAATCACGTGACACTTGCCCAGTACAATATACCTTTTAGGTATGCAATATGACACTATGCCTGATAATACAGCACATAAAACCCAGTACACCTATCTTAGCAAATACATACAAATACAAATTTCAGTGCCTAAGGTATGTCCCATCAACCTTTCGGTTATGTATAATCATCATCATCATCATCCCCTTTTTCCCATTTGCATGGGGTTGGGGTATCATATTAACTGTCGCCAACTCTCTCGATTCAGTGCCACTCTCCTGCCTTCTTCAACACTCATGCCTGACTGTCGCAGATCTTCTTTCACACAATCCATCCACCTCTTTGCTGGATGCCCTCGCTTCCTCTTACCTTCTTCCTGTCTGTCCCAAATCTCCCTCACCAGATTGTCTTCTGCTTTTCTACACATGTGCCCAAACCATCGTAATCTGTTCTCTTTGATCTTTTCTGCAATTGGAGCTACTTTGGCTTCTGCTCTTATGTCCTCATTTCTTCACCTGTCCCGCAGTGTGCATCCTACCACCTTTCTCAGGCACTTCATTTCCATCACCTCTAGCTTCTTCAATTGTTCTGCCTTTACTGCCAAAGTTTCTGTACCATACAGTAGTACTGGTCGCACCACTGTCTTGTACACCTTACTTTTCAGCTTCTTTGGCATTCTTCTGTCATATACTACACCTGATACTCTATGCCAGTTGGCTGCAGCCCCTCTGATTCTAGCTTTGACCTCTTCATTCAGACTACCCTTCTCCTCAACCACCCCTCCCAGATACATGAAGCTGTTTACCTGTTTCACTATCTTCCCATCTATCTCTATTCTCAGCTTCTTCTGATTTCCCCAATCTGCTGCCATTACCACTGTTTTATCTGTGCTTAGTTTCATCCCATGTGCCTTCAGATTTGCATTCCATTCTCCTATCCTTTGCTGAAGTTCTAGATCAGAGTCTGCCTGTACCGCCACATCATCTGCATACAGCAGCTTTGTTGCTCTGACCCCTCCAACCTGTTTGCTGATGTAGTCCATTACCAGTATGAACAGCAGTGGGCTCAGAGCTGAACCCTGGTGTACACCCACTCCCACTGGGAACCCCTCAGTGAGGCCAAACACTGTTCGTACTTGAGTCACTGGGTCCTTGTACATAGCCTGTACTAATTCTACCAATGTTTCTGGGACTTCAAACCACCGCAGTACTGCCCAGATCAGCTTTCTTGGGACCTTGTCATATGCTTTCTCCAAGTCTAGGAAAGCCCAGTTTGACTCTCTCCTCTTCTCTAGTTTCTTCTCAAGTATCTGTCTCAATGCAAATATCAGGTCAGTTGTGCTGCATCCTGATCTGAATCCGAACTGTTCATCTCCCATCTTACATTCTACTATTCTGCGTATCCGTTTATCAATCACCCTCTCCAGAACTTTCATGCAATGTGGTAGGAGTTTGATGCCTCTGTACTGTCCACAGTTGTGGATGTCCCCTTTGTTCTTGTACACTGGCACAAGTATGCTTATTCTCCAGTCATCTGGAATACGCCTTTCTCTCCACACTGCAATTAGTACCCTCAGGAGCCATTTCTCCCCTAGCTCACCCAGCATCTGTATCATATCTGCTGTGACCTCATCTGAGCCTGCTGCTTTCCCTGACTTCATTTTCCTTAGTGCTGCTCTTACTTCCTCTAAGCTGGGCTCCTCTTCTACTCTCATTGTAGGCTGTTTCTGGGGCAGTACCGCTTCTGTGGGGTTTTCTTCATTCAGAAGCTGCTGGAAATACTCCTTCCATCTGCCTTTGATGTCCTGTGGGCTGGTAAGCAGGTTGTTGCTGGAACCCCTTATGAAGGGTGTCTGACTATCTTCTTTATCTTTCTGTCTTTGCCTTGCAACCTGGTATAGTTTCTTTGTGCCCCTTACTGAGTCACTTTCCAGAAGTTGGTACAGTGCCTCTGATGCCCTATTCTTTGCTATTGCAACTTCTTTCTTAGTTTCTTTGTTAGCCAACCAGTAGTCCTTCCTAGCTTGGTCAGTCTTTTCAATCTCCCACTTCTTCCTGCACTCCTTCTTTCTTTTGATTACTTCCTGCACTTCTGCATTCCACCACCAGCTTTCCTTATGTACCTTATTTCCATACCTGGCTCGGCCACATATCTTTTCTGTAGTCCTAACACATGGTGTTTTTAGGCGCTGCCACTCTTCTTCAACTCCACCTATTTCCTTCTCTTCTTGGGGTGCTAGAGCCCTGAGTAATTCCTTGAACTGCTGCACTTTCTCTAGTCAACTTCCAGGTCTTCAGCCTGGTCTCTGTTGACCTTAGAGCCTTCTCTGACCACTGTTTGCAGCTGATTGTGGCAACTACTGGTTTATGCTGTGAGCTGACTGTTTCACTGGGGATGACTTTGCAATCATGGATTCTACCCCAGTGCCTTTTCCTTACTAGGAGGAAATCTACCTGAGTTGCATGTTGGCCACAAGACTATAAGGCATGTCGGATTTATTGCCTCGTGTACACCAGGAGGCCTATTCACTCTGAACTATAACTGCAAATGTGTTTCTGCTTGTTCAGCTACACACCTGTGATTACCCACTCTAGGAAACTTAGGTAACTGTTCCAGACTGGAACATACAAACACCTACTCTGGTTATACACAGCATTACCTGTACATGGGGTATTATTCTGGCCCTCACCCTTAATAACATATGTATGTTCCATAAAAAAAAGTATCAAGCTTACCAGAAGCAGGACCATGGCCTTGGACAACTCCAGATGGACCTGTAAAAAGGTGAGGGTGAGGTAATTTCAGTACCACCACATGTTGCAGCACAGCAAGGTAATACCTTCATATATCTCATGTGTACAGTAGCTACTGTGTTACTTGATGTATTGGTGACATTCTGAGTGAGAGTGTACAAATGATCTCAACCCCCCCCCCCCACACCGTATAGACCTGACACCCACATAAAGGTATATACAGCCTGATAGAATGACTGCTACAGTATTACAATGGTGATCACAGTAAGCTTACCTGCACACTCCTTGCTGTGGACATTGTAACACCCACCTTCATGATGTATGGTGTGATGGATGCCTGAGAGCTGTCGTGTGTCCCTAAGTTCACCAGGAATGTTTCAGTGGCCATGAGTGGTTGTTCCATTGCAGGCCCTCTACCAGTGACAGCACGATACCTGGCTACATCAGCTGCCCTTTGTCATGCAGCATTCACCATGTCCATAATGTGGTGTCGAACCTGCTCATATGTCTGTCCTGGTGTCCAGTCTCATTCACATCCCAGACATCTGAGAAGGTGGTGTGCCTTCTGTGATACATTAGTCCTGAAACACACCAAAAGGGAAACACATTACAGGATCAAATACATGGATGTCCACTATGTATAAATACAACAAGAACAGAATGGCCGACACTATCCACTGCTTGCTCTCACATGTCATACCCCACAGTCTGACAGCATACTACATGTGTGGATACAACTGAGATAGTATCATTACTGAGGTAGTTCCCTGTGTGCCATGAGAGATTATGCTGTATGATTATACACCCAACACTCTAGTCCACTGTGGTGTGTCCCCTAAGGCCAACCACCCAATAATATGTCATAAGACCAGTCCCAGACAAATAGCAGTGTGCTATTATAACCACTGTATTGGGATGTCCAACAACACCAGCGTGCCACAATGATAAAAGACATTGCAACTCTGATACATTGCACACCCCCTGTATGTGTAAAACAGCAGGGTATCAATGACATGTCATTACCACAGGTCTAAGACAGGCTTACTGCTGTAATCCCTATTCCCCATACCACTATCCTCCCATCTGCATGCTGTTACACACAAAAAAAGTTACATACCTGGTGGAGTGCAGTACTCCTCTTTTGAAATGTGCTACTATTACTGTGTCACAAAGGTGTGCTACTTACATTTTAACATGCTGCTCATTAGCAGGTAATTGCTTATAAACCAGTCTGTGACTCTGATATGCTAAATTCAGCCAAAACAACTGAGTTGCAGTATCATTGCAGAGGGTAGGTCTGTAGCAGAAACCTTTAGAGCTGTGTGTACCACAAACTGCAGCTGCTGCTGCAGGTAGTAGACACAGGCAGAGAGTGTGAACACTTTGGAGGCAACAAGCTGTAGGTGTATCTGTGTCAGCTGTATTATCCTTGTTGTAGAGGCAGAGCCAGGGTGAGGGTACCTTTTACACCCCAAATAACGCATGTGTTTAAGGTACATATGTTATGCAACTGTGTCAATAACACAGTACTAGGCAATATATAGTAATGCTATGCAGATATGTGAAGTGCGTCCCTATCTGCAGGCCTGTGACTTCCAGCACTGAAAATCAGTTATTTACTTTGCAATGCTTTGTGTGGATAATGAGTGCTTGAGTCATTCATTAATTACTGTCTTCACAATAATGTAACTGAAATGCAACACAACACTGGATTTGAACCCAGGAGTGTGTGTGGCAAAATGTACTGTATGCAAGGCATTTAACAGACTGAGCTACTGAGTTACTGCTAGAAGAGGTATATTTGCAAGATATATGTGTAGACATACAGGCTGTGACATACATTTTCTACATCCATCAGTATGTGCATGGCTTTGTGTATTTCTGTACTAGAGTCCCAGCTGAACATGTATTTTGCCATGAATGCCTTAGCAGGTGACTTTCTACAAGTTGCTGATTAAAGGCCACATTTGCCTGCTATCGCAGGCCTCAGTTACATTCATGATCATGTCTTTGGCTGGCTCGTGGTGCACTATTACACCAGAGTCCAAGGCACACTCCCATTGTTTCCATTACTTTTTTTTCCAGTTTGCATGGTGTGGCACAGCGTGCAGCTCTGCTGAAACACGTCTAATGACTGTAGTTGGCAATTACTATGTTTTGTTTAAACCACCTGTTTTAATTAAGAGCTGCGTGATGTGGTGGATTAATGCAGTGTGTTGCAGGTGTGAAGAGCTTGGGTTTGAAACATGGCAGAGGTGTTTATTTTGTACTTGTCTTACAATGTTAGAAACACATATAGTCATTATAGCTCTATTTAGCTGAGCTTAGCTAAGCTGTGTGATGTGGCACATCGTGCAGCTCCACACTAAAAAAATATAAAGAAAAGTAAAAAGGGGAAATACAAAAGTGGTGAAATGGGGGGAGCAGATGGAAAAACATATTGAAAGGCAGGGAGGGATGTGCAGGAAGGTTGTAGGAAAGAACCATAGCTATTCATTTCTTGTGCAGCAACAACTGTGCACTTTGACAGATTTTGTAGATGAATTTGGATTCTCAAACCCCAGAAAGAGGGGTGAGGACAACATAACTGCATTGTCAAGTCAAATGGACAGAATTACATGTGTCCAGTGGACACGTGTGTGAAATGGAGAGCTATGTATGTAATGATTTTTTTTTTGGAACAGGTGCCCATTTTTTTTAAGGTGAGAGTGGAATGTTGGGGAATAGATGACATTGGTACATGTGGGGGACGTAAGTTGGGTAGGTTAGGATGTATTTACAAATAGACAAGACAGCAGATGGGGTGGTGTGTAGCACATGAGGGGGGTGAACACCTTGGATAGGGAGGGTGTTCTGGAATCCGAGTCCCACATGCATCCAGATAGCAGCAGTGTGACTCATGTCCCTACCCATGAGACTGTTGACACTGCTCCATCACTGCCCCAAGGGTGGCTGTGCTGCAGGCTGGGCACCAGAGTAAGGCTGCCCCACCAGGGTGGCCAGTATTCCCTCAATCCGGCAGAGGTGGCAGTCATAGCCATGGTGGACTATCCTGCACACCAAGACCAGCAGCTTCACATGGGTGGCAACATTCCCTCTGCCACTACTCCCAGAGGGGGGTCCGGGTCTCATCCCCCTGGGCGGTACTACCCAACATTGCAGGTAGTGCAGGGGCAGCAGCGGGGGCACCACTGATCTGGATCACAGATGTGCTGGGACCCAGTGCCATGGCCGGTTGAGGCAAGGTAGGGGGATCAGTCAGAATCAATCTACCTTGAAGTGCTGTGGGAAATGAGATATTGCAATATGTTATGGTTAGTAATAACCAAACCAATGTTAGTATTAACAGAATTGACCATCATATTTATTCATCCAATACATATTAATGTTTAACATGTGCAACACAACATTAAGTAACATAACAGTTAGTATGGTAACGGCATGCCACTAAGAAGTAAACCATAGGGCCAACAAAACAGTTAGTTTAACAAATATGCTAATATTGCATCATAGTAAACATAACAATAATCAACCACATTTTCCAATATATAGTTAAACAAAATATGTTATTATTAAATCATAATAAAACATATCACTAATGAAACACATTTTTCCAAAATATAGTTAGTGTAACAAAAAATGTTAATATTAAATCATAATAATAAATAACAGTAATAAATAAATAAAGGTAAGGGGTGGGGAGAGAGAGAGAAAAAAATATATTACTGACATTGCAGCCTATATCCCTCAATACACTGAAATATATACTCTACAGGTGTGTAGTGTCAGGTTTGAGTAAAGTGACTACAATTCTCCTATAACTGATGTAGCATGTACATACCCCACATATGTTATCATGGGTCAGTATGGTCCAAGCAATAACAAATGCAGGTGCACCACTACACAGAACAGTTTCAGATAATGTGAACTTACATAACTACCCAGGTGTTCTGTAAATGGATTTGGTAATACATTGCATTCCAGGTACTAATTTATCTGCTAATCATGTGACAGATGGATTAGGCAGTTTTTATTACATTACAAGAAATAGTGACACCTGAGAGGCATGTTTGTGCACAGTAAGTAAACTAGACAGCCGGCATGCCTTAGTTGTCAGGCATGGGAGTAGAACCCAATAGCTGTGACTGCAGGGGACATCTGCAAATAATGTAATAATTGACTGCAGCAACTTAGTACAGACATGCAAGGGATACAGCCATACTGGGATTGCACAGCTTTATTTGTGAATCAGCAATGCTGATGAACACATTCTTGGTATTGATGTTAACATTCTGTGAAATCTAAACACAATATCTGCTCATAATATGGGATACCTCACCCATATATTTGTTGTGTTCCTGGTGAGAAAGAAAAGTGAGCATTACATGACTGATACTGAAAATTTAGTAATACACACCACTGGATTCGAACCCAGGACTGTGTGTAACAAAATGTACTGCATACAAAGCATTTAAAAGACTGATTTGCTGAGTCACCGCTGACTGTTAAGTGACTGATACTTGCCTGGAAATCACCGGGAACTATACTATGACTTGAGCAATACAAATTAAAGGACATTCCTCTGGCATTCTAGTATTATTGCAGTGTTGTAGTAGACTGCAGTGACAGTCAAACACACATGCATGGAATACAACCATACTGCATATATGAAAAAAAGCTGTAGTTTAGAATCAACAATGCTAGTGAACACATTTTATTGTTATTGGTTTGAAATATTTGTGAAGTTCACACACAATATCTGCCCATGGACTGGTCTACCTCACCCATGTACCTTTATTACCTGATGTCTGAGGAAAAGAGAGCATTATGTGAAAAATATTGGCCTGGAGACAGCCTTGGACAGTACTATGGGTTGAACAATACAGTTTGCAGACCATTAGATTTGCTGGCTACAGCTATTATAGCATTACACTTGACTGCAACAATCTTACCATAGACAATTAGTGCATACAGCTGTACTTCAATGGTTTTGACAAAACACAATCCTGCTGAACAGCAGTTTGCTTACTGTTATTGGTATTGCTCATGTTTTATTGAAATACAGTTCTTATTGTTCATGTATTGCACCACAGCTCTACAGCTCTAATTGCCCATTTATTGCACTATAGTTCTACATGCCTATTTATTGCACTACAGTTGTTCTTGTGTATACTTTATTGCAATAAATGCTTTACTCTTTCTTGCTTATTGTACTACAGTTGGCATACTAAATCCGTACTTACTACACTCACGGCACAACCTGGCCAGGTGCCTGGCATGGGACTCGACATTGTGAGCCCTCTCAGCTGCAGCTGTTGGGAGAGAAACACACCATTATGCATACCAGTCAGTTTTGCAGACCTTCAGCCTGCATTTTGGTTAGACAGAGGAAGATATACTTACATATTTGTGGAGCATTCCCAGCTCGACCTTCCTGGACCCAGGTGTCCAGTTCTCCCCTCTTCCCCCTTTTCAGGTAATCAAAATGGTGACGACACTGCTCACCTGTGCGGGAGATACCAGTGATACTGGTGAGTTCCCTGGCCAAATAGTCCCAGCCCTCTGCCTTACTCTCTGAGCCCTGGAATCTGCCCTGCATCAGCCAGGGTTTATGGCTTTTAATATAGAGCCCGACCATGACCTTGGACTCCTGAATGCCCCACCTCTGTGCCCAAAAGTGCACACCTTCACCACACCGTCAACCATACCAACATTTGAATGAACTCCAATGACTGTTGCAGAATTCCTGCCTATTGGGCTGTTTTCCCACCCACACAAGTCATTCAGCAACATTCAAAAAAGTGCCGCATCACTTAGCAGTGCACAAACCAGTTAAGCAAAGCCAAGCAGCATGAAAACTCACAGAACTGTGGTTTCAGCAAGGCTTAGCACCACGCACACATTGGTAGCCATTAGCATGTTTATGCACTGCTTGCCATGATTGAGCAGTGCTTAGCAGAGCACAGCAGTGTCAAAATTCACAATACTGTAATGAAATTAAAGAAAAATAGTACATTAATTTACAGTCGTATTCTGCACTCGAACCCAGGACCCACTACACATAAGACCACAACTCTACCCATGGAGCTAGTTGGAAGTTATAAAAACTAGTATACCTTCACATATACTACTAGGCTACCTGTTAGTATTGCTGAGCACCACGCCGTGCTGCACAAACATGCTTAAAAGCACCTATCAATAAATAACTAATTTCATCTGGTTTCTATTTTTAGATGTCTGACAGGTGTCTGCTATGTATATATGAGCTCTGCTTAGCTCTGCTACACTCCATGTCATGCCATGCAAACTTAAATGACCAAAAAAAAAAAAACTAAATTTAATTATGATAATTAATTACATCCGGTTTCTATTTTTAGATGTCTGCCAGATGCCAGCTGTCTATATGTGAGCACAGTTTGGCATTGCTGCGCTCCGCACTGTGCAAACATGCAGTTAAAAAAGAAAATTATAAAAATATTAAAAAGAAAACATAACACATCATACAAATGACTTATTAGACAATTGACACACTTCACAACATTACAACAGTGGTGGGGAGCATTACAGGGAGCCTCACACTCACCTGCAGCCACAGGTAGCTGCTACACCTCTCCCTACACTGATTCAATATCCATGTTCCTTGACTCTTCCTCAGCAGTGCACCATCATTAATATGCATGGCATGCTGCCGAGGGGGAACGGTGGCCATGTACATGGATACATTCTGTGCACTGTGCCTACACAGATTTGATTAAATCCTGAGTATTGTCTTTTTAGACAATATTGATCCCTTTGCTGGAAATTTATTCAAAGTCACGCTCCATAAATTTGTTTGCTATTATTCTACCCATTGAAATCTTTTACTTCATTGAATAATTTAATTGTTTATGTCAAACTGCAAATCTTGTCAAGTGTCTTTCACATAGAAAAATAACATATTCATCCCATGTCTTTCTCTGGTGCATGATCTCATCTGTATCACATTTCCATAATATTAACTTCTTTTAGTATTCTAATAATTCTATTCCATTTCTTATTTCTGACAGTTTATTCATTCCATTACTGCTCCAAACATTTTATGTTTTATCAGTAATTGATTATGGTTGGGATTGAGGGTTGATGTAATGGTTAAAGTGCTTGCCTCGCAAACACAAGGAACAGGGTTTGGTTCTCATCTTCAGCCGCTGTCTGGTAACTGGCTAAGCATGTAATAGTTTGCAAACTGATTTGCCTACTATGAACCTATAAGCACATATTTTATCAATGAGTGACATAACAGACAATCTCTACAACTTGAAAGTTCACCAACAGTTAACCTTCTACATGGATTACAAGAATTACCCCTAAGCTGGAAAAACTAATTGTTTCACAATTTCATGTGAGCGTAATACTCATATGCCTGTAGCTACAGTATTGTAAATTAATCAATAATATCCCACAGTATAAATTAAGTTAGCATATATGTCTTTGTTTCTTTTTCTGACAGCTTAGACACTAATTCATCCCAATCCATCTCTAGCCTCCTTCTTTCTCCTGTGTGATCCTTCTCATGTTTTCCACTTGCAGGAGGCAAAGCTGCACTGCAGAAGACAGGGAGTCCAGTAGAAAATTACAGAAGCTGACGCTCAACGTAGTTAATGAAGTAATGATTTCAGGAAAAGCATATTTCCTTACTTTTCGTTTCTTTGTTTTCAAGGGCAAAATAAATAAAATGTGTAAGAGGCAGTTAAGTCAAGGATTCTTAGGTACTAACACACTGAATGGTGATCTGTTCCCCTGCCCACTGTCTTAGTGAAGAACTCAGTACCAACTACAAGTTAAGTGTTTTAATCCCCACAGTTGTATAACATACATACATCATTGCAGAATTTTTGAGGCCAGTGACAGATTGTCTGCGAAGGACCGCAGAAGTTGTTGTAATGTTCCTGGTGGTGTAGCCCACTCCCCATTCCCTTGTTTCACTCAGCGGCAGTGTTTCACTCCCCTACCCTACTACCATCTCAACCACCCTACCTTCTCTCTGTTTATTTTTTTTTCACAAATTTCATTCACTCAGCTAACCAATCACAGACACTTAAAACAACCAATAGTATCACTCCATATGTGACCTTCCTACACTTTTTAACCCAACACAAAAATAGCTTCATAAACTGTCACACTTAACTTACTTATGGCGGCTCAAGCTATCCATCTCCTGGGTCATTAATTTGAACACTGGCCCAGATCCCTCTGTAAAATAAATTTTGCTTAATGGCCTCTGTCCACTTCTTATGAGCAAACTACAAATAAGGATTTCTCTTTATACAATAATCCAAGAAAATAACATACTTTCACTCCCTAGACTTCATTTCTGCCAACCATCTGGAGAAAAAAAAACCTTTATCAACATGTTGCAGAAACCTGCAATCATCTACCTGCTGAATTAAAACAAATAACTAAATATGCTATTTTCATGGAAGAACTTGCAAATTAGCTGACAGAGACTCACAAATGAATCTGCTTTAGAGACAAAGGAAAACGTTCCCGCCACGTCTACCTCCAGTACAAAAAAATGGTCCTACATTGCGGCAGAATGTTCCAGCAAGCACATCACCAGAAACTTGCAGTTGTCAATGTGTGTGTGTGTGTGTGTGTGTGTGTGTGTGTATATATATATATATATATATATATATACACACGTGTGTGTGTAAATGCAGTACTAATGCCTGGCACTGGAATTTTGTTTGATGGAGCACTTCTCTTTCTAGTTTGCTTGCACTGGAATTCTGATTAGGTATATACGTACAGTGATGCTGACTGCACCATATTCTCTGGGCTGTTCTCTTTACCTCAGTGTCTGAATGTGTATTTTATTTGAACTACATTTGTACTGTGCTATTGTATTTGTCCTGTACAGACACTATGAGAGACAACATGCAGGTCATCTTTAACAAAGCTCACTCCAAAGTCCCTTGGTTTCATTAAAAATGTTGTAGTTCTTCCATGCATGTAATGCATCTGCCTAAATATCCCTGTATTTTATGGTAACCATCAATATATATTGGACTCCAGATGTGGTCTCACCAGTGCCCAGCACAAACAGAGGACGACTTAGTAATTCTTAAGCATAAATGCTAGTTATAAAGTCCGGCACATTTTTGACCTTCACCACATCCCCTACATTTACATCACATGATTCAGCATGTCAGGAGTGATCACATCCCCAGATTGTTTTCCTCCTTTGTACTTACTTGGGCATTTCCTCAAAATATGTGTGTCTCACTGTATTCTCCCTACCAAAGTACAGAATCATACACTTTTACTTTTCATTAAATTCTAGTAGATACTTATCAACTGATCAACTGAGCTACATAATTTCTCAGTGGAGATCATCCCCTTCCTCTGTAGCTAATCCAAAAATATCTATGTCATAACTGAACAATTTGATCTTGCCATTCAGTCCCTGTATGACATTTGACACAACTATGCCAAGCAGGACTGATATGAATACTGAGTCAGGCAGTGCCCTACTGATTACAGCTCATTTTATAGGAAACTTCCTCATAACTGCCACCATCTGCTTTTGGCTACTCGGACAGTTTTCCGTCAGCCTCGCCATTATAGGCCTCACCCTATATCCTTTAGTTAGCCTACCAAACTCTATAAAGAAGTTTTAAGGACCTTACTAAAGTCTTGATATATCATATCGACTTGACTCCTATTTTATACCTTAGTGGAGGTCCAGTCATACAAGCTGATAAGTTTGGAATTTCAAGGCTCCTGCTGCATAAAGTCATGTTGTGGGCAACAGAATTACCATTTAGAAACTCTAGCAACATATCCGTCAGAATCTTTTACAGGGACGTGGACCATCACAACATATCCCTCAGAATCCTTTACAGGGATGTGGACCATCACAACATATCCCTCAGAATCCTTTACAGGGATGTGGACCATCACAACATATCCCTCAGAATCATTTACAGGGACGTGGACCATCACAACATATCCCTCAGAATCGTTTACAGGGGCGTGGACCATCACAACATATCCCTCAGAATCATTTACAGGGACGTGGACCATCACAACATATCCCTCAGAATCGTTTACAGGGACGTGGACCATCACAACATATCCCTCAGAATCCTTTACAGGGACGTGGGCCATCACAACATATCCCTCAGAATCCTTTACAGGGACGTGGACCATCACAACATATCCCTCAGAATCCTTTACAGGGACGTGGCAATCACAACATATCCCTCAGAATCCTTTACAGGGATGTGGACCATCACAACATATCCCTCAGAATCCTTTACAGGGACGTGGACCATCACAACATATCCCTCAGAATCTTTTACAGGGACGTGGACCATCACCATCACCTACTGTTCTCATTCTCTGTTTCACAGCTGACGCTCAACATCCAGGCTAGTAAAGTGAACCCATTTATCAGTATTGTGGATAGGAGTCTATTTAATTAGTTGGGGGTTGGTATAATGGTTAATATGTTTGGCTCATAGACACAAGGTAGAGTGTTTGATTCTCACCTTTGGGAGGGAAACTGGCTTCTCTTAGAATGGTCCATTAAAATAGCTAGCATAGCAATTAGCTGTGACCCTATGAACTTTATGGCCAGCTAAAGGAGAAAAAAGTCCTAAAGAGGCAATAATCTAGAATTATTTCAGTATTGAGGAAAGGCCACAGGAGCCACTCTAACTTGGAGCCAGAGTAGAAAATGTGAGAAACAAACATTGATAATTAAATACTAGAAACAGGATATGAGTCATCTATAACAGAACATTCTGGGATAGTAGATCTTCAAAAATACCTAGTATGTGAAGCGAACAGTGGACCAGTAGAAAGCACATTAAAAAGTAATTTTCAAGATGCAGTTTGCCAGTATGGCTGGTCAGGAAGCAAGACAGCTGTCAGAGCTTGACAGGGCAGTAAGTAATCATACCTGCAAATGGGTTCCAGTAATGGAAAGTATGACAGACGATGAATCCGATTAATACAGGAAACAAATGGTGTACTGTAATCAATGCAGTCGAGGGAATTAGAAGTATGCAACTCCCTGTAAAGACAAAATACAAGATTGCACTTCTGTGGAGTGAAATGCAGAATATGTTCACTAGATTATCACAGGGTGCATAAATTGCCCTGCTACGCTTTTATAAGTAATGACAAAATTCTTGCAACCAGTTATTACAGATGCACATGAGATGCTGTACATGGAAAATGTAGCATCTTATACTCATATCAAAAATGAAATGTATGAGCTGTTGAATTGTGGTAACGTAAGCATGTCCAAACTTAAACCACAACAGCAACAAGTACCTTTAAGAGCATTGAAATCTGGTCTGTTAGAGCATACTAAAAGAAAGCCATAACTGGTATCTCAACATAACAAAATAAAATATAATTAATGGTATTTTAGGCACAATGAGCACAATCAGTTTTATCTGAACTATATGATGAGATTTTACAAACAGCAAAACATTTTTTGATTAACTGAGAATGCTAACGCTCCTCTCCTTCATATCATACATTATCTCCATCCTACTATCAACCTCTCTTAGTTTTATCTCCCTTTCTTTCCCTAATTCGTCACCTCTTTCTCACATCTGCCCTTCTTTCTTTCTTCCTTTTATCACACACTTTCTCATACTTGCTAACCTACCACCATTTTTATTACATCTACCCTTTAGTGTATGCAACCATTTCTCAACATGAAACGATTGTAAAATCCTATCTGTTTCTCATCTAATATTTGTACTCAGAATACTGTATCATCTGATTGTAAATTATGACTGTATTTTTATTTCATTGTTTTGTAATTCAATTGTAAACTATGTCTATTCATTTTTTGTAATTTGAAACTTTTCATCACAGACCTGCACTGAAAATGACCCTTTGCCCAGTCAGCCTTCTTTGTTCAACAAATGTCAATCAATCAATCAATCAATCAATAAGTAAATAAATAAATAAGACACCAAGCATGAGATTTCTTTCCACAAATGCAGACATCTCTACGAATAAACCAGAAAACTTGATGCAGTACTGAATCAGCATGTTAACAGTCAGAAGTGCCATTCTTTTTAGAAATGCTGAGCATGTCAAAGACAGCCCATTGGTGGCACTCTTTCATGGTACCATTTGTGGTGGTTTAACCCTAATCATGATACCAGTTATGGTGGTTTGACCCTAATCATGCTACCAATTGTGGTGGTTTAACCCTAATCAAGCTACCAGTTATGGTGGTTTAACCCTAATCCTGCTACCAGTTGTGGTGGTTTGACCCTAATCATGCTACCAATTGTGGTGGTTTAACCCTAATCAAGCTAACAGTTATGGTGGTTTAACCCTAATCCTGCTACCAGTTGTGGGTGGTTTGACCCTAATCATGCTATCAGTTGTGGTGGTTTAACCCTAATCATGCTACCAGTTATGGTGGTTTAACTCTAATCCTGCTACGAGTTGTGGGTGGTTTGACCCTAATCATGCTACCAGTTGTGGTGGTTTAATCCTAATCATGCTACCATTTATGGTGGTTTAACCCTAATCATGCAACCAGTTATGGGTTGGCATAATAGTTAAGGTGTGTACCTTACAGACACAAGGTGCAGGTTTTGATTCTCACTTGGGGTAATTGGCTAGGCTTAAAAATGGCCCACAAGGGCAGTTAGCCTATTACTAAACTATGAACTATGGTGATTTAACTCTAATAATGCTACCATACCAATTATAGTGGTTTGACCCTAATCATGCAACCAGTTATGGTGGTTTGTCCCTAATCATGCAACCAGTTATGGTGGTTTGTCCCTAATCATGCAACCAGTTATGATGTTTTAACTCTATTTATGCTACCAATTATGGTAGTTGACTGGTGAGTTTCACAGTGTTGAACCAGCATTCAAGGTGCAATCAGTCAATGATCATATCCACTATGAGGAGGGGGCGGTTTGGGTTATAACCCCTGCAAGAGTGAACCCAAGGTGACATTCTAGAGTACAGCAATCTGCATGGCACATGGGAAACAAAAGTTATCAATACTCAGGATGCATGTAACAGCAGGGTGTAGGTTGACTTGTCAAAATGAGTGAACAGAATATGGCTACTCAATTACAAAATAACTATCAGTCTCAGTCAGTCAGAGAAAAGGAATAAAAACATGTTTTAGATACAGGCAAAGGCTCCCACACCCCCACACAACTGTATGTGACTCATCCATCCATGTATTATGATGATTATTATTATAACGAATTTTGAGGTCACTCCAATTTGTGCAGAAAGCAAATATTGCCCCAAGCAGTCTGGAGTATGAGTGAAACTTCTGTTAAAGTGACTCACTCAACAGAGTTCAGGTCAACTAAATTAGAGACTTTCATAACAAAATGGTCAGTCGGGTTAACGGCTGCATTCCCAACACTGCATGACTTTTGTCAAGGAACTTAAAAAGTAGATAAAGACCCATTTACCTGCAGACTAGTAATAATGTGTCTGCTTCTTATCCACCCCCCCCCCCAACCTGCAGCAAATGCTTGTCACTGCAGGAAAGAAGGAAAGCTGAAAGCTAGTGGAGTGCTCAGTAGAAGGAGGAGTTAGATGTTAGAAGATTGGGGTGAAGAGGTGAAATAAAAAAACAAGCACAGAAAAAGGTCACAATAATTCACCCCCCCTTACCTATAGAACCTACAGTAACCACCAATGCCCTCTCTCTCAAGCTTGTACAAACCAGCAGCATAAAAAATGTTTAATAAACTAAAACCGACATCTATTGCAGCAGACAAACTACCCACCGAATACCTGAAACTAGCAGCCGAAGCCATCCCATATCCTGTCTCTATCTTAACTGACCATTCCATCACAGAACAATATGTACCCAATCTCTGGAAAATATCCTACATCATTCCTCTGCATAAAGGTGGAACCTCAACAGAACTCTCTAACTACAGGCCAAGAGCAATACTTTCACCGCTATCAAAAATCCTAGAGAAATGTATACACCTACATCTCATGAAGGATCTCCTCAGTAATAATCACCTTACCAATTCCCAACACAGCCTCAAACCTGGCCACAGTACCACAACTGCCCTCCCAAGTTTCACCAGCACAATCATCCAATTCAAAAATGATAGACAACTAGTAGCCTCAATCTCCCTAGATATGTCCAAGGCATTTGACACTGTGTCCCACCAAAAACTCCCCCAGGAACTCTTGCTCCTAAACCTAAACCAGACAGCCTTCTTCTGGTTCCATAGCTATCCATCAGACTGCCAACAGGTTGTCAGCTGGCAGTTAGACCTCTCTTCCCTCTTACCTGTCACAGTCGGTGTCCCACAGGGATGTATCCTAGGTCTACTTCTCTTCACTATTTTCAGAAGCAAACCACATGACTACGCAACTCACCACTATTATCCAATACACAGATTACTCCACTATCATCTGTGCTGCACCTACCCTCCCGCGCCTCCAGGAATTAACCCAACAATCATTCTCAGACATAGAATCTTGGTTCACTGATATCAACTAATACCAAACCCCCGAAAAACTAAACTAAGGATTCTCTCTAAGAACAAATCCCACGATTATCTATTTTCCTTCCTCATCCACTCATCAGACTACACCATAATTGAGCCTGTAACACACACAAAACTCTTGGGAGTAACCATTGACCCTAGCTTAAAGTTCAATAAACACTTAGCAGCAGTAATTAAAAATATCTACGTAAAACTAGGTTCCCTATACAGAGTCAAGCCATACCTTGCTACCTCTGCCAGACAATCATTGCCAGAATCTACTTATTTTCCACCCTACTATACACCTCTCCTATCCTCACTAAACTCAAGAAAACAGATCTAAGCTTGAAACCTGCTATAACAAGATTGCCAGATTTGCAGCTAGTTCTCCACACAGAGTGCACCACTGCAGTGCCCTTCACCAACGGATCTGGTTAGAACTACCCAATCTCCTATCCTACACACAACTTACTGTCACCCATTCCATGATATACCAACCTGAAAAATGCCCAGCACTGCAAAATCTTCTACAACCCCAATCCAATAATAGAAACCTGAGATCCTCCCATAAATTCCCACTAAAAGTCACAAAATCCAACAATAGTTATGGGGACTCTCTCTACTCAAATCAGATCTCTAAGATATGGAATATCATCTCTCAGCACATCCTAAGTACCTCCAATCCCACCAAGTTCAAACAACTCCTTAAGACCCATTTAACCAACTCATGGCACTGCACCTGCACATCCCCTGGTTGATTCCTGTCACCCCCCCTACTTCCCCATTCTCACGCCAATCACCTCTCGCACCTCATTAGTAAATATTCTTCTCTCTCTCCTGCCTTCCCTTCACCCATATCTTATACTACCCTTACTATTATTACATATCTTATACTACCCTTTACTATTATTACATATCTTATACTACCCTTACTATTATTACATATCTTATACTACCCTTACTATTACTACATACATATCTTATACTACCCTTACTATTATTACATATCTTATACTACCCTTACTATTATTGCATATCTTATACTACCCTTACTATTATTGCATATCTTATACTACCCTTACTATTATTACATATCTTATACTACCCTTACTATTACTACATATCTTATACTACCCTTACTATTATTACATATCTTATACTACCCTTACTATTACTACATACATATCTTATACTACCCTTACTATTACTACATATCTTATACTACCCTTACTATTATTACATATCTTATACTACCCTTACTATTATTACATTTCTTATACTACCCTTACTATTATTACATATCTTATACTACCCTTACTATTACTACATATCTTATACTACCCTTACTATTACTACATATCTTATACTACCCTTACTATTATTACATATCTTATATTACCCTTACTATTATTACATATCTTATACTACCCTTACTATTATTACATATCTTATACTACCCTTACTATTATTACATATCTTATACTACCCTTACTATTACTACATATCTTATACTACCCTTACTATTACTACATATCTTATACTACCCTTACTATTATTACATATCTTATACTACCCTTACTATTACTACATATCTTATACTACCCTTACTATTACTACATACATATCTTATACTACCCTTACTATTACTACATATCTTATACTACCCTTACTATTATTACATTTCTTATACTACCCTTACTATTATTACATATCTTATACTACCCTTACTATTATTACATATCTTATACTACCCTTACTATTATTACATATCTTATACTACCCTTACTATTACTACATATCTTATATTACCCTTACTATTACTACATATCTTATACTACCCTTACTATTATTACATATCTTATACTACCCTTACTATTATTACATATCTTATACTACCCTTACTATTACTACATATCTTATACTACCCTTACTATTACTACATACATATCTTATACTACCCTTACTATTATTACATATCTTATACTACCCTTACTATTATTACATATCTTATACTAACTACCCTTACTATTATTACATATCTTATACTACCCTTACTATTATTACATATCTTATACTACCCTTACTATTACTACATATCTTATACTACCCTTACTATTCTCTTTTTCTCAGTTTTTCTCTCATTTCTTCACTATTTCTCACTTCTTGTAATATCTCTCTTATCATTTCAAACTCTGGATCCTCTATTGTCTGCTTATCCATACTATAATATTAACTAATCACATCATATTATTTGTATCTTGCATTAATATGCAAATATGTTTTTCTCTCTATATGTGTTGTAGAAAATATAAATAAGTTTCTCTCTCTCTATCATCTATCTATATCTATATATCTATCTCTCTCTCTCTCTCTCTCTCTCTATATATATATATATATATATATATATATATATATATATATATGGGTCTAGGACTTTTGATCGATGATCAAAAGTCCGAAACCCAAACGGCTGGGCATACTTATGCAAAAGTGTTTTTCACAGAAGAAGCACTTTTGCATCAGTATGCCTGTTGCCAAGGCCGTACTATGGTGCAGGTAAGGGAAAATTCCCTTTCCCCACTGTAGTGCGGTCTTGGAGGAAGAATATTAAAGTAGGGGTGTGTAGGGGGCACAGCTCCCCACATGGGGGGTGCAGGGGGCAAAGCTGGGTATAACAGCCCTGTGTTTCTAATGCTTAGTCAAACACTCTGCTTGTGCTGTGCTGATGAGATCATAACAAGGCCGAAATATGCATATCCGCAGCTAGTGGGGTTTGGCTTTATTGGCCAGAAATTGTCCATTAAAACAATGAAACAAGTCATGGGCATTCAGAATTGCCAATTAGCTAAAACACCTGATGTTCATAAGGATCATTTGCATATATCTCATGTGCCTCTGATACAATAGGTTTGGGAGGTCACTCAGTGAAAGTTCCAGCTTTGCTAGAGTTTTCCTTTTGTTTTTACTGATTGGTTTTTCAGTGACCTTCTCGCTCAATGTTTTAGTTTGTTGTTTGGGATATTTTTGCAGTGACCCTAATGATAATGTACATCAGCTGGGTATAACAGCCCTGTGTTTCTAATGCTTAGTCAAACACTCTGCTTGTGCTGTGCTGACAAGGTCATAACAAGACCAAAATATGCATATCCACAGCTAGTGGGGTTTGGATTTAATAGCCTGAAATTGTCCATTAAAACCATGAAACAAGTCATGGGCATTCAGAATTGCCAATTAGCTGAAACACCTGATGATCATAAGGATCATTTGCATATATTCCATGTGCCTCTGATACAAGAGGTTTGGGAGGTCACTCAGTGAAAGTTCTAGCTTTGCTAGAGTTTTCATTTTGTTTTTACTGAGTTGTTTTTCAGTGACCTTCTCACTCATTGTTTTAGTTTGTTGTTTGGGATATTTTTGCACTTACCCTAATGATAATGTACATCAGCTGGGTATAACAGCTCTGTGTTTTTAATGCTTAGTCAAACACTCTGCTTGTGCTGTGCTGATGAGGTCATAACAAGGCCGAAATATGCATCTCCACAGCTAGTGGAGTTTGGCTTTATTGGCCTGAAATTGTCCATTAAAACAAAATAAGTTATGGGCATTCAGAATTGCCAATTATCTGAAACACCTGATGTTCATAATGATCATTTGCATATATCCCATGTGCTTCTGATACAAGAGGTTTGGGAGGTCACTGAGTGAAAGTTCTAGCTTTGCTAGAGTTTTCATTTTGTTTTTACTGATTCGTTTTTCAGTGATGTTCTCACTCATTGTTTTAGTTTGTTGTTTGGGATATTTTTGCAGTGACTCTAATGACAATGTACATCAGCTTGGTATAACAGCCCTGTGTTTCTAATGCTTAGTCAAACACTCTGCTTGTGCTGTGATGATGAGGTCATAACAAGGCCGAAATATGCATATCCACAGCTAGTGGGGTTTGACTTTATTGGCCAGAAATTGTCCATTAAAACAATGAAACAAGTCATGGGCATTCAGAATTGCCAATTAGCTAAAACACCGGATGTTCATAAGGATCATTTGCATATATTCCATGTGCCTCTGATACAAGAGGTTTGAGAGGTCACTCAGTGAAAGTTCTAGCTTTGCTAGAGTTTTCATTTTGTTTTTACTGATTCGTTTTCAGTGACCTTCTCACTCATTGTTTTAGTTAGATGTTATCTATGGGAATTGCAACACAATAATCAATTCTTATGAAACAGAGAGGGGTATTGCTTTTAGTCATCCAAATAAATCTGCTTAGGATATTGTCAATGAGTTATATGACATTAACTTCTACAGTGGTGAACAGAAACCACTAAGATACAAACATACAAGTAAATCACTAAGGAACAAATATATATGTAAATTAAAAAAAACATCTGGGTGTAATCATAAGCTTAACAGAACTGTACAACAGGAAAAAGAAATATTACTTAGGAGGAATTCCTTGGGTGGCACGTGTTAACTGCTGCCAGAACTATTGTTAAAAAACTCAACTTCAGCAAGAGCAGACAACACCCCCAGTGGCTTCCTAAAGAATGAAGGAAAACTTGATGAAATCACACTTAGTCATATTAAAAAAACAATAGTCTGTGGGCATGTCCCTGCTGTATGTGTTATTATAGTGCCACTTCACAATGGTAGGCTTTCATCAGACCCCCAAGCAATTTCATACACATTACCCTAACCAGTATTCCATATAAATCAATGGACTCACAATAAAACTTATCTGAAATAACCCATGGGAGCAATCACTGTAAGTTCTTGAACAGTAAGGGGAGATCTTATGTTCTGCATCATGGAACATTTTTGTAAAGTTATTTGTAATTTTCAATGAAGGGCAGAGAGTGCATACTACTTATTATGACCTCGCTAAGGCATTTTACACTATCCCACATAAGGGAATACTTGACAAATTGATTGCACTGAATGCCAGATTATGCATAATTCAAAGGTAAAATACAGATTAAGCAACAGGGCACAAAAATTCAACATTAGGGTTATCAGTCTGTTCCACAAAGGCTTCCAGAGGGATCTGTACTGATGTCATTTCTTTTGGACAGTTTCCAGACATAAACATGGGACATGAGCTCTGGATAACCAAATCTGCATATACCAAAAGATGATGAGGTCGTCTAAGATGGTCTGCAAACAACTACATGCACCTTGTGCAATAGTTATGACCTAGTTTTTAACACCAGTAAATGTAGTATCATGAATCTTGACAAAAATGACATAAACTATGATGACAAAAGAAATGGTCACATCATAATGGCACTATTATTAAAATCTATTGACAACAGTAGATGATAATTTAAACTCTGACTGGTGTATATCCACTGAGAGCAAAAAAAGGCATATTTCATAGTCCATTTAGTTTTAATTAGTATGATCTCCCCCTGAAGATCACTGAATCATTTTATTTCTGTCTGAGCTGATTCACTGTTGAATATTTTATTTTGTAGCTATTGAACACAACACCTGAAAGAACATGAAAAGCTACAGTTTCTCTTTTAGAAAAATCAAGCTACAGTGTTTCCTTTTTGGAAAAATCAAACATCTGGGAAGCTTGGGAATGTTCAGAAGGACTAAAGGAACTGATATTATATTCTGTTCTAATAGATCATTTAGCAGTGATCTCTGGCTGGTCTACAGCTCAATGTCTGGCGCTGTTCATTTTGGAAGTCCATGATTGAGATGCAGTTTCAGGGTAGCTAACACTATTCCTGAATTACAATATGTAATCAAAAGAGCAATGTAGTAATAAAGAAAATACTCTAATACAGAGATTAGAATAACTGTGCCATGTGTAACTTTGGCATTCAGTGATAAAATACCTAAAGTACAGTTAGCTTACTAAAACTCTTACTTTTAGGCGGTATGTAGTACATTAGGAAATTAGCAGTGTCTCATTAATGCATGAAATAAAATATGAAATATTTATTGATGATGTGTGGTTAGACAAGGTAT
>NC_056748.1:54612006-54654506 GCF_019279795.1 Protopterus annectens | reverse complement strand
CTGCTGCACATTCCTGACTTATAGAGGGTAACATGAAGGTTGTTGAACATCAGAATTAGTGAAATATCATTGAGTACAATGGTCTTTCTAACTTTATAAAAGATCAGCTTTTGCAGAAACAATATCAAGAAAGTGTTTGTCAATCAGGTAAGCCATATAAAAAAACACCCCATTTCAAAGTCAGGTAAATAACACTCCCCCAGATTTAATAAATTCATGTAGGCATAGTGTAGAGCCTACATGGAAGTTATCATGCCAGTGTAAGCAGTTTCCCCTCAGTAGCGCGGCATGCATATTAATGATGGCACATTGCTGAGGAAGAGCTGTGGAACACTGTTACTGAATCAGTGTAGGGACTGTGTCACTAACTATGTATGCAGATGAGTAACACACCCCCTGCACTGTCCAAGTGCATGATATCAATGTAGTTAATTGTTTTTTTTTATTTTTTTTAAAGTTTACGTGGTGTGGCGCGCAGCAATTGACATGTGCCAGACATCTAAAAATAGAAACTGGATGCATTTAATTTTTGATTCAAAGATCAAGTTTAAGCATTGCTTAGTGGGTTTGTGTGGTACAGCATGGTGCTTAGCAGTGCTTAAACATGGCTCAGAGATATGTGTAAAAGTATAGCAGCATTTCACATATCCATGTAGCCAAGTGGCTAGAGTTACGGCCTTATGTGCAGTAGATGTGGGGTTTGAATACATGGTAGAGAAAGTAAGCAATTATTTCCAAAATGTAAATTATGCCAATTATTTTTA
The DNA here is from genome assembly GCF_019279795.1 of Protopterus annectens. Taxonomy (NCBI): domain Eukaryota; kingdom Metazoa; phylum Chordata; order Ceratodontiformes; family Protopteridae; genus Protopterus; species Protopterus annectens. Next base: position 54,653,742 of record NC_056748.1, on the reverse strand, counting down.
AATCATGATCTGCTGCACCCAGCTAAACTCCCTAAGCCTTGCTATGCCATGAAAAGCACTGCTTAAACAACATCTGTTTAGGCACTGTTTGGCTGTGCTTAGCTGGTTTGTGCACTGCTAAGCACTGCTAAGCATTAACAGTTTAAGCAATGCTGACCTCAGCTGCACTGGTTTGCACGGTGCCAAGTGACACAACACATTTTTAAAAATTGCCCAATGGTGTGTAAGGGCAGGAAAAAGGGCTATATTAAGCTCAATAGGTAGAAATGCACCCTAATCCCTTGGAGTTCTGTCTCTGAAGGATACTATGACAGGCTTTGGAGAGGGTTTGCACTTTCAGGCACAGCAGTGGGGCATTGAGGAGTCCAGGTGTCATTGTCAGAATCCTTGTGAAAAACAATGAAGACCGGCTCATGCAGGGAGGTTACCAAGGCTCGGAGTACAAAGCAGAGGCCTGGGACCAGCTATCAAGGGACCTCACCAGTGCAACTGATAAACCCCACACAGGTGAGCAGTGTCGTCATCACCATGACACAGTGTAACTGATATCCCCCACACAGGTGAGCAGTGTCTTCATCACCATGACAACCTGAAAAGACAGAAGGGAGTGCTATTAGACACCTGGGTCCAAGGATCCCGGGTGGGCAATGTTCCACATGTGTGTTAGTATGTTTACTTGAGTTTCACCAATATTTAATATTGAATGTCTGCTAAACTGGTATGCATAATGGTGTGCCGCTCTCCCAACAGCTGCTGTCAAAGGAAAAATATACTTTAAAATGATCAAAACACGGTAGGTTCAGGTTAAGGCACTTTAATCTTGCAGCAAGGAGACAAAAACATGCTATTACAGAGTTTGTCTAACCAGAAATAGGAAATACTTTCATTTTTATATATTCTCTAACAAGACATTGCCTACCAAGCTGACGTAACAAATTATCAGTCTTTTTATCATCACTTGTTGACCATCAGTCTCACGAATTTCTGCTGATTTATCAATTTTTTGTGAGAAACTTCCTGAGGAAAACAACGTGGCCTTGATTACCATCAGTTAGATACATGTTATGTTACCATTCAAGGTACTATGGCTAATTCAAGCACAAAGCTAACAGTTCATTTCTTTAATAATTCTTTGTCTACATTATCTCTAAGCTTCTGCAGCTGTACATGTTCTCATGCTTCGAACAGAGCTGATTGTTTAGAATCATTACGTTTACAGAATATAGTATTGTTCATTCATTCGTTCCTGACCTAGCAGATAAGCACCTGCTTCTCAAGTACATTTCCAAAAGGCATAAACATGAATATTGCTGTGCTAGCAATTACCAGGTCAGAGGGCATCTTGCAAGTTCCATAAAGCACACTGCAGTTTTCAAAAAGCATCTTTTTCAGTTTCATATGAAATTCAATTTATATATATCACAGTGCATATAAAATAGAATGAAAAACGTGTTAATTCTCCTAACTATTACTTAGCATTAAGCATACACACATTAATACATATTTTTCTAACATTTCCCTCCTGTTAATACTTTTTAATTCTATTTTCAAAAAGAATAAACAGTTTGCTTCTTTCCCTAACCTCTTCCAATCAGGATTTTCAGTTAAGAAAGTCATTCAGTTTAAACTTTTATGAAAGTGTTTCACAGTCTAGCAACTTCAAATTCAGTACTTTGATACATAGTCTCAGATACTGATATGTCTATAAATTTTTTGATTAATTTCTTCATGCAGGGGATTCCACAACAAACACAAACTCCTATTAGGAGTAATCCCACCCCAATGGCAATCAAAATGTTCATTAGGATGGAACCCCACCCCCCAAATAAATTCTGGAAAAAGTCCATCAGAGAGTTTGGGCCTGGTTTGGTCATGGCTGACACTTGCTGAATTACCTCAAGATGGTCATTAATCTCGTGCTGATGATCTGGAATAAACACACAGCATTCTTCTTTGATTAAAGCACATGTCCCACCCCTCGCCGATAGGGTGAAGTCAAGAGCCATTCGGTTTTGGAGCACTACAGTTCTCACTGGATTCAGTTCATCAGTTATCAGCTCAAGAGCAGAAAAAGTTGCATTACTCGTCACTTTGAGAAGTTTAGACAGTTTTCACAGCTCCCAAATCGATTTAACTGCACCATATGCAGGTAATATGCCTGCCCACGATATGACAGCATCACTCAAGTCCATGTGCGCTAGTTTGGTTCCCACACTATGATGGTCTGTCCAGCCTGCCTCGATCTGTCCCACTGGATTCTCAGGTTTTTTAAGTCTTTTTGATTACATCTCGGGTATTTTGAATACTTCCCTGAGGTAAAACTGCAGTGTGTCGTATGGCCGGGACCAGGTATCCCAAAAAACAACTGCCAGACCAATTCTCAGGTAACCATTTATATGCTTTTTTACCACACACAAAATAACAGTCCTCTACTTTAGTTGTTACTTTGTTACGAAATGACTGCCCTGCATGAAACATTTTCCTATCTATTACAGATAACTGTTTAAAAAGTACAGGATTACGTTGTACCTGATCAAGAGTCTTATGCATAGATTTAAGAAATGAGTTATAATCTGTACTACAAGATCCACCTAGATCATTCGCTTTTGTATAACATTTATATTGTACAGTGACATTACACTTGCTCCAACCCACTTGTATGGTATCATTTTTGTAAAAACATACAATTCCTTTTTGTGTCACAGGCAAATATAGTGCTACTTTATCATATGCTTTAATAGCAACTGTGTCAAAAACCAGATTTTCCCAGGTCTCATTGACCCCTAGGGGGATAGCAGCCATCAATAAACCCCCGTACACTGTTGGTATGGCCATGCAGACCCAGCAGTTCAAAACATTAAAAGTCTCAGCATACACACGTGTAATTACCTGATAAGTGTTAAAGTTTGGATGTCAGTCTATGTTTGGCCCATCACGTTTAATCAGTTCAACTTTTGTGGCAGGAAAAAGGAGAGGCCACAACAAAAAGAACAATGTAATTAGCATAGCTATCAAAATGATCATGCAAGTTTTCTGAGGTTGCCCAATGTCTCTATTCACTCTATACCTGGCCATTTTGTTCTCATTGTACAACAGTAACAAGGTTTTTGTCCAATTCAAAGTTCTTAACCAATTTACAGTGCGTCAAATGAATCCAGGATGCTCGCTCCATGATCTTGACTGCAGTGGGTGTCGACAGTAGTACCTGGTACGGCCCTTCCCACTTCGGAGAACTCCGATTCTTTTTCTTCACAGTCTTCACCCAGACCCAGGTGTCTGGGGCTACTGCTGCTTCCGATTTTGGTTGCTCTTTATCTGAAACAGAATTTAACTGCAAAAGTTTGTTATTCAAAAATCGTCTCATATACCCTGCAAGTGAACTGTCAGCCTCTTGCTCTGCAGACATGAGAGGTTTCCACTGAGGTGTATAATATGCCCTCCCAAACAAAGTTTCAAAAGGACTCAATCCCTTTGCATTTGGAACAGTTCTCATGCTCAACAGTGCTAGAGGCAAACAGTGCACCCAGTTCTTTAGTGTCTCACTCATCAATTTCCTAAGCTTATTCTTCAACACCCCATTGTGCCTCTCTACTAATCCTGCAGATTGGGGGTGATATGCGCAATGATTTTTTAACGATATCCCGAAATAGTGACTAAGTTGTTGCACTGTTTGGTTCACGAAATGTGTACCGTTGTCACTTTAAATCTTTTTTGGTATGCCAAATCTAGGTATAATTTCTTTAACAAGGACCTTTGCAACAGTAACTGCATCTGGATTTTTACTTGGAAAAGCTTCCACCCATTTGGAAAACATATCTATAATGATAAGACAATACTTTTTATTCTCACATTTATTCAATTCTATAAAATCCATACAAATAGTATGAAATGGATACGGTGGTGTAGGGAAACTCCCTTGCTTAGGTTTCAATGCCCCTTGTGCATGATGCTTGTTACAAACATGGCATGCTGCACAAAACTTTTTTGTATAATTAGTAAATCCATACATTGTAAACACTCGATTCACTAACTGCACCATCCCCCCTGTTGAGACATGGCTCTGCCCATGGCTCAACAAAGCGGCATATCGAAACAAGTTAGATGGTAAGATCGGTTTCTTTTCTTTGGAGATGTACAGTCCCTTCTCAAGGATTGCTCCTCGTTTTATCCACTTTTGTTTTTCTACATTTGTAGTAAGTGTCTGCATTGTTTTTAACATTTCTAAATCTAAAATCTCAGAGGGTTGTAATTCCTCACTCAGAAGAAAAGCTTCTGAGGCTGAAGCTGCCTGTTTTGCAGCTGTGTCAGCCCTCGCATTGCCTTTTGAAATTCTATCCTGTTGCTTGGTATGAGCTACGCATTTGCAAATAGCTACTTTTTGAGGTAACTGAATAGAGTCTAATAAATCTAAAATGAATTGCGCATGATTAATTGGTTTGCCAGTAGATGTTATCATTCCTCTATTTTCCCACTGCTGCGCAAAAACATGTACAGTAGAAAAAGCATACTGACTATCAGTAAAAATATTCACTTTCTTACCTTCTGCTAAGGTACATGCCCTTGTCAAGGCAATCAATTCTGCTGCTTATGTAGATAAGTTGTGTGGTAAAGAATTTGCTTCTAAAGTCTCGGTATCAGAAACGACTGCATACCCCACTAGAGTCTGTCCTGTACGACCCCTCCTGCACGAGCCATCCACAAATATGTCACCTCGGCATCATCCAAGGGAACATCTGTAAGGTCTTGTCTAGGTAATGTCTTTTGCTCGGTTTCCTGCAGGCAGCAGTGTGGTTTGCCATCTGCAGGGGTTGGGAGCAAGGTTGATGGATTCAAAGTTGTGCATCGTTCAATTGTCATATGAGGTTGGCTCAACAGTATAGTCATACAGGAAAGATGTCTAGCAGGAGAGAGATATGCTACTTTTTCTTGCAGTAAAATGATTGCGACTGCATGAGGCACTCTCAATGTGAGAGGGTGGAATAACACTACTGAGGCCGAAGCTTGCACTGCCATTGCAGCTGCAACTACTGCTTGTACACAGTGGGGCAAGGATCGTGCCACTGGGTCTAGCTGTGATGAATAGTAAGCTATGGGGCGTTGTTTGTCCCCATGTTGCTGTGTCAACACTGATGTCATATAACCTTGCTTACAGTCTACAGTTTGGAAAAATCGCTTGTGATAGTTTGGCAATCCTAAAACTAAGGAAGATGCTATCAGTTGTTTTAGCTTGCAGAAAGCTACTTCTGCTTCTGGTGTCCACTGTAATAAATCCTGTGCTGCCATCGGCTTTTTGAATATCAAATTAGTCAGTGGAGCAGATTCCAAAGCATAATTTGGTATCCAACTCTGACAAAAGTTAGTGGTTCCCAGGAAGGACATCATTTCCTTCTTGGTAGTTGGTCTACGTACTTGTAATATTGCTGTTTTTCTGTCTTCATCTAATATTCTGCCTTCTTTGGATATTACATATCCCAGGTATTTAACTTGTTTTCTCCAAAGTTGCAGTTTGTTTTTGTTTACCTTGTGTCCTTGAGTAGCTAAAAATTGTAATAATGCTATGGTATCCTCTCTACATTCTTGCTGGGTGGGGGCTGCCAGCAGAATGTCATCTACATAAAGTAAAATCTGACTACCTTTCGGTGGGATAAATCCCACCAGGTTGCTTGCCATTTCTTGTGCAAATATCATTGGACTTTCACAATATCCCTGTGGTAATCTCATATACGTATACCGTTTCCCCTGAAACATAAATGCAAACCAATGTTGGCTGTCGGGGTGTATCGGTATTGAGAAAAATGCATTACTAATATCTACCACAGAAAAATACTTCTGCTGAGGCTTCAAATCATTCAGTAAGGTGTGCGGATCTGGCACCATTGGTGCCCTGGGTATAACTACATCATTTACAGCCTGTAGATCTTGGACCATACGCCATTCCCCGTTTGCTTTCCTAACAGGAAATAAGGGTGTATTACATGGTGAATTGGGAGATTCTATTAAGACTCCTTCCTTAAGTAAGGCTGCTATGATAGGTTTGATTCCTATCTCTGCATCCTTTCTTAAGGGATACTGTCTTTTCTGAGGTCTAAATGCTGATTTTGGCGTAATGGGCACTGGTCCTGCTGTTCGCATAAGTCTTACATCTGATTTCCCTGTTGACCAGAGAGTCTCTGGTATGTTTCGCAAGGCTTTTTCCTCTTCCTCCAATAAGAGTAATACTCAGCTATTCTCACTAGCCTGTGAGTGCACAGCTGGGTGTGTCTGTGTAATCCGGTTCAATTTCTGTTTCTGTACTCCTTGTTCGGAGAGTTCTAATTCTGTCTGCTTTTCCCAACTTGTGACTTTTTCTCCTAAGTCTGCTCATTTCAAACTTCTATTTTTGGTTAAGCTAACATGTGGCAATCGATTAGATTTGTAAAGTGCTAAAAATTCCTGGGGCAATGAACAGCTTATTACACTGTTTCCTTCTGTGTCCCAGTACAAGTTTCGTAACACTAGCCTGTTTGCATGGTTTTGAAACAACTCCTGCTCATATTCTTTATCAGGTCCTGGTCTATTACAATAATATAGAGTACAATGCAACAAATGTTGTTTGTCAGTGTCAAAGGAGGGGGATTTACTGATGGCTACGTTCATCAGTTCTTTGGTTACTGCCCCTGGACCAGTCGTAACCAAGTCCTGGCTGTACCAATAATATGTCTCACCCTCCGGTCGCACTACAAAAGTATCCATTTGTCGCTGTGCTTCCATACCCTGCATGGTTGGAACTATGGCTATGCCAAATATCTGCATTAAGTCTCTGCCCAAAAGATTTACTGGGCATTTTGCAGAAACCACAATTTTACTTTTCTGGGTCATTCCTGAAACGGGGTCTGTTATTGCTATATCATGGGAGAGTGGCTCCCAATACAGCTGTCCATTAGCTGCTTTCACTAGTATATAATCTGGTGATTCTGAATCTTCCGGTAATTTGGAAGGATGTATCAGGGTCCGTGAAGCCCCTGAGTCACACAAAAATTTGACTTCCCTCCCCTCTACTAGAAGTGTAACTTCCGGTTTTGTGTCTGCTAAGTAGAGCTCTAGGCTCAATAATGCTAAGTCTAAAATTTCATTTTCTTCAACATTTATAGATTCATGTACATCCTCTACCCCGTCTGTCACATCCTCTACCCTTGCTACCACATTCACATTTGTCCTTTCCTGTTTGTTCTCATTCAGTGATTCCTGACTATCATATAGTCATTCCTCATTCTCCTTATCTTCCGTAGTCACCTTCTTATTTAGCCTGCAATCCCTTGCCAAATGTCTTTTTTTCCCGCATTTAAAACATTCACCCCTTTTCTTTCTTTCTTCGAAATCTTCTGATCGTTTATCAGATTGTTTGTTTCCCTGGGCATTTTTCTTACCCTTTCTCCCAGTTTGTACTACAAAAACTTCTGACCCATCTTCTGCTGCAAATACTTGAGTTTTCTTCTTCTTTTTACTATTAAAATGCCTTTCTGCATGTCTTGCATATTCAAGTAATGGCTGCAATCTACTTGTTCGATGATCTACCATGTGCTTTGTAATAAAGCTGCTAATGGGAGTTATACTACCTTTTAAGAATGCATTCTTTAGCTGCTGCTCATATGGGGAATCGTGTTTGATTTTCGGGTATCTGCATTCCGCAGTGGTTATTAAAACACTCTAATAATCTAGCATAATATCTATCAACCGTTTCACCTTCTTGTTGAATGCACTGATTAATGCAAGTCCAATCAGCCCTAGGCTTCCATTTTTAAGAGATTCGGTCTGTCAGACCCTTTACTCTGTTATCCAATTCTGCATTACTGTGTGGGAGTGGTCTAAGCTCTGCGTCACCGGGATTCCAGTTGCCACTAATCATGTGCCAATCTGGACCTACAATTTGTCTAACTACTTTTTCTACTTCCTCTCCATTCAAATGGTAACTTAATCTCATACCCTGTAAGTCTTCTAAAAATTTTCTAAAATTCACCTTTGGATGGGGAATTCCCTCCGTGGCTTTCCGGACATCTTCCGGTGTCCACGGTCTATAAACTAAGAGAGTCAGATCCTGTCCTGCCTGAGGATTTGGTACTTCTATGAGTGGACATATCTCTTCCTCACTCATAGCTTGTGGTTTTCTATTCATTTCATATAATTCAATCTCCCCTCTCAAGTTACATATTCGAGACCTAGTCTCGATAGAATCCCTGACAAATGGTTTTGATGTTGTAGAAACAGCTGGGTATAGCGGAGGTGGATCAGCTTGTCCACTCGCTTCATATTCTGGTAAGGGAAGTGGAGGGGGCGAAGGAGGGGCCGTTGCTATTACCAAGTTAATATCTTCTTTGTCTAAGAACATTGCTTTTGAATTTTTAATCTTTTGTTCTCTGCGATTTGCTTCCTCAAGCCACCTATGCGCCTGAGGGACTCCTAGTTGTCGTTGCTTTTTTAATTGACCTTTTGCATCTGTTTTAAGTTGTCTGACAAGTTTAATAAGTGCAAGTTTATCTAAATAACCATAAAATTTATATTTATCAACCCATTTTGTATAATACTTAACATTATCGGCACGCTGTAATTGCATATATTTCGCGTCTTCAGTTAGGGGCGGGTCTCGGGAACTTTTCGTGCACTGATTTCCCATATTGCCTTAGCTAAGCTGTAAATTGTTACGTAACCCTTCTTATCACGTGGTACCACAGTTCTACACCTTTTCACAGTTTATCTAGAATAACTGTCTACCTATTCTGTTTCCCTGATCTATGACAAGACAGTAACCTTTTTTGTCCCTGATCTGCACATGCAAATCTTCCTGACAAAAAAAAAAACAGTTCTGCAACTAGTCCCTGCTCTTAAAACAGAAAAAAAGGTAAATTCCTCCTTACCTGACCCTCCGTGAGTTGATCCACCGAATCGTTGACTCGTCCTCCAATCCCAGATCAGAAACAGTGGCTGGCCTCTTTCAAACGACAATTCAGTCAGAGGTCTTTCAAAACAGAAGAGCCGATTTGGCCTCTTCTCCATACGGGTACATGCCACCGGGCCCAATTCTGACCTAGGCCTAGAGCGAGAGGTACTTCCCGGTCTGAAGGACCAAACTGTCAAAGGAAAAATATACTTTAAAATGATCAAAACACGGTAGGTTCAGGTTAAGGCACTTTAATCTTGCAGCAAGGAGACAAAAACATGCTATTACAGAGTTTGTCTAACCAGAAACAGGAAATACTTTCATTTTTATACATTCTCTAACAAGACATTGCCTACCAAGCTGACGTAACAAATTACCAGTCTTTTCATCATCACTTGTTGACCATCAGTCTCACGAATTTCTGCTGATTTATCAATTTTTTGTGTGAAACTTCCTGAGGAAAACAACGTGGCCTTGATTACCATCAGTTAGATACATGTTATGTTACCATTCAAGGTACTATGGCTAATTCAAGCACAAAGTTAACAGTTCATTTCTCTAATAATCCTTTGTCTGCATTATCTCTAAGCTTCTGCAGCTGTACATGTTCTCATGCTTCGAACAGAGCTGATTGTTTAGAATCATTACATTTACAGAATATAGTATTGTTCATTCATTCGTTCCTGACCTAGCAGATAAGCACCTACTTCTCAAGTACATTTCCAAAAGGCATAAACATGAATATTGCTGTGCTAGCAATTACCAGGTCAGAGGGCATCTTGCAAGTTCCAGAAAGCACACTGCAGTTTTCAAAAAGCATCTTTTTCAGTCTCATATGAAACTCAATTTATATATATCACAGTGCATATAAAATAGAATGAAAAACGTGTTAATTCTCCTAACTATTAGTTAGCATTAAGCATACACACATTAATACATATTTTTCTAACAGCTGCAGAGGTGATAGCTTGCAACTTCAAGGCAGATGCAGGGCACCTAACCAGGTTGCACTGTGAGTATGGTGAGTACAGCTGTATTATGCTATCTACAGTCAGACAAGAAAGAAAGTAGAGCATTAACCATTTATCTGCAAAACATTTGTAGTACAATAAGTGTGGAATTACAGCTGCATAATGCCAACTGTTATGCAAGAAAAACTCAAAACTATTCCAGTAAAAGCATGGAGGTATCTGTAATAAATTGTTGTGCAATACTTGTGGAATTAGAGCTGCTATTCCAGCCCAGAAACAATATATTGTGTACACCTGCATTGTATTTAGTAATGTATAGGTTACCTAGTATCTCGGTCATGATTGCAGTTCATGCATGTGTGTTCAACTATCACTGCAGTGTACTATAAGACTGTAGTAGTAGTACCAGGTCATATTTTGTTTCCAGGTGAGCTCTAGGTAAATATTAATCAGTTAGATATCAGCGGTGACTCAGTAGCTCAGCTTGTTAAATGCTGTGTACGAACTATATTTTGCCACACAGACCAGGGTTTGAATCCAGTGCTATGTACTAAAAAATATTACTGAGGCAGATATGTTATGATGACAGATATTCTCTCTGCAGGGACTACTGGTAAAGGGTGAGGTAGCCCATATTATGTGTAAATAATTGTTTGTTCAGATGTCACAGACTGTTAAAATCATTACCACTAATGTGCTATCAATACATAAAATAAAGGAAATATGTGCAATAATAATAAAATATAATAAAATAAATAAAATGTGTAATCTTGACTGTATGCCTGGAGTGACTTGTAAAGGTTGCTTCAGTCCATTAATACATGTGATGCACATGTCCTCTGCAGTCACTGTTATTGGGTTCTATCCCCATGCCTGCCAAGCAAGGCATGATAGTTGTGTACTCTCTGTACTGTACACATGCATGTCTCTCAAGTGTCATGCTGTCACAGCATGTAATTACTGTTGTGTAATCCCTCTGTGACAGATGAATCATTGACATGATTATTTGTCAGTAGCAAAGTAACAGTACATCAGTCCACAGTACACCATGGTAGTTGTATAGGTCCACCTGATGGGCAAGTCTTCTTTGTAGACATGTACCTGCAGGTGTTACTGCTTGTCCCATAGTGTCCCATGCGGACAGCTTGACAGGTATGTACGTGCTACAGCATCTATAGGGCACATTTGCACATAAAGAAAGGACAGACCTGTAGAGTAGCATTACTGTTGTCAACTATAGAGCCTATAATGGTATTAATGGGCTGCATTTCTCTCTCCCCCCACCCCTTATGTTCATATATTTTTTATTGTTATATCTTGGTTATGGTTTACTATTAACATATGTTGTTCCATAAACTTTATTTTGAAGCATGTCTTTTATTATTGTTATGTATTACAATGGTTGCACATTAACATATCTTGTTGAATTATCTATTCTGTTGGCCTTACAATGTAACTGTTGTTGGCATTCTGTTAATATACTTATATGATTGTCTGTTATTTATTGTTGTGTTTCACATAATATGCATTGAAATGTAATGGGGTTATTTCCAATGTTCTGGCATGCTGTTATTACTAACAATGATTTTGTTCATAGCTCACCTATATGTATTGGTTCACGTCCATAACCACAGTATGTCTGGGTAGGCCAGTTCCTGCTGATCCACCTACCCTACCTCAGACGGCCATGGCACTGGGTACCAGCTCATCTGAGACCCAAGCTGGTGGTGCCCCCTCTGCTCACCCTGCACCATCTTCAGGTGAAACCACCTGAGTGGATGGGGCCCATCTCCCCCTGGGAGCGGGGCAGGAGAGGGGGTTGTCACCCAGGATCAACCATCGACCATAGTGCGCAGGATTGTTCATAGGAGCTATGAACGTTGCCTGCACTGGATTAAGGGTAGGCTAAACAACCTGGTGGGGCCTACTGGCTAATGAAAGTGCAATCCAGCTGTTTTGGAATCAGTTAGCAAGTTGGAGCCACAGATTGGTGCAGAAGCAATTACCTGTTAATGAGCATCTCAGACACACTGTGGTTTAGCAACATTTTTGCAAAGGATCTGGTCAAAAAAGGATTACTTAATTCTACCAGATATGTAATACATGTACCCATAAAATGGGATGCAGATGGGAGGATGGAGGTATGGGGAATAGGGATTACAGCGGTAGGCTTGTATTAGATCTATGATATTCACATGTCAGTGATACTCTGCTGTCCAACAGCTACAGGCATGCCTCTCAACTGTCCCTGCTTTGAATCAAATCACAGCTCTTCCCCTGTTACCCCCTCCTACAATGGTCAGCTCCTGTAGGAAAGCTAGTGGATTATGAGTTCGACATATTGACAGTAAGTAAAGGTGTACAAAGCTGTAATATCACATGATGTGCTGTAATTTACCTCCTCTCAGTCTGTCAATGTCACACAGAAATAGTTCAGACATTGTAAAGGTGTACTTGACTGTCTCTGATGTACTCTGGCTAGGTCACTGTTTTGTTGACATTCATACCTCATTGCTTGAGAGCTATGGCTAACATACCTGTCAACCCCTTACAGCAGGAATTCAGGTCATAGCCATTAATAGTGTGGAGACACAGGCCCAAGCTCAGTGACAGAGTACACATATTGGCCATACAAAGTAAGACTATGAATAGAGTAACAGAGATTAATGTAGCATGTGTTTTCTGAGGGGTCTGGCATGTGATTGTCTACATTCTGAAAATAACCATCAATGACTGGCAATCATTTGTCAGGCATCCAAATATTTCTGCCAAAAGGACCAAATCTAGGAGGCACACGTTCACATTCTGCAAACATTTGTGTAGTGGAGAGGTATGATGCTTACAGGGAAGATATACTACAGCAGGTTTGCATTGCTGTCTGTCATTGTGGCCAGACTGGTGTTGCTGGACTGTCCCCATATAGTTGTAATAGCATGACATAGTAGTGGGACTTTGCCCATAGGAGATACACCATAGTAGACTGCAGTGACAGGTGTACAGACATACAGCAGACTCTGTCATGGCATGCAGGGACATAATCATTATTGCTACTATCTTGGTGAGAGCCACACATGTATTGTGTTAATAGACTTTGGGGTATGATGTATGAGGGAGTGGTGGATAGTGTAGCCCATTTTGGTTGTGCAGGGTCTGTACATAGTGGGTGTCCACCTATCTGGTCCTGTGATGTGTTCCCCTCTTGTTGTCTTTCAGGAACAATGTCTCACAAGAGGTACCCAGCATTTGCAGCCACAGAAAATAATGTTATTTTGGATGACCTCAGACTGCATCACCACATTCTGTTGTCCAGGAGTCGCCAAAATTGTGACCAACATGCAGCATGTGGGCTGACCTCATCACAGCAGTGAACCAAACTGGCCAACAGGACAGGACCTATGAGCAGGTCCAACACAGGGCCACAGATATGGTCAATGCTGCAGGGCAAAGGGCAGCTACTATGGCCAGGGACTGTACTGACACTGGTAGAGGGCCTGCAACAGTACAACCACTCTCAGCCACAGAGAAATTTCTGGCAAACCTGGGATCAGCCACCAGCTCTCAATCATCCGTCATCCCATACATCCTGGAGGTGGGTGCCACAACACCCACATCAGAGGAGCATCCAGGTATACTTACTGTGTTCATCAGTGTAATACTGTATCACTCATTGTGGCCGGCTCTGCATACCAGTACATGGGTGTCAGGTCTATCTGCACTGGGGTGGGATTGGTTTTAATGCACAGTTGTGCACACATACTCAGAATGTCAGCAATGTAGGCAGTAACACATTAGCTACTGTACATGGATATGCACACATATTACTTTGTAACAATGCAACATGTGATATTGCTGACAATACCTCTCCCTCACATTTTCATAGGTACACCAGGAGTGGCCAGAGTCTGAGGTCCTGTACCTGATAATTGTGATGCTGTTGTTTGACAGATCGTATATACCCTAAGAATGTTAATGGCTGCCATGTTGCCCTAGGCACAACTGTTGTGTTTAGCCAGAGTAGAATAGCTGTATGTTCCATTTCAGAGGAGTTAACCGAAGTGCACAAAATGGATAATCACAGCTGTGCATTTGTGGGAACATTAACACATTTGCACTTATTGTTAAGAAGGACTATGCAGCCTGCTATATAGGAGGCAATCACTCCAAGATGCATGTTCACATACAATAGGGAGATGCTACATACCTGAGGCACTGATACTACAACTGGCATATTATGTTCAAGAAAGGTGCACTGGGTTTTAGATGTAGGTCTGTCAGATACACTGTCATATTGCTTATCTCACAGGTGTACAATACTGGCAATATTAACCAGATGTAGCTGCATAGGTTCATCGGTTTATAGGTTCATACTAGGCTATCTGCCCTAGGGCATTTGTAAGCCAAGCCAGAGTGTGTTTGGCTTTCGCCACCCATTTTAAATGAGTTTTACTATGCCCTTTTTCAAGGTTAGTTTACTGTGCCTCTGTCTAACAGTGACACAGAAGTGATCCCCAGGGTAAACCTACGATCTCCCATCCACTCGTCAAGATTCCTCTTGAAGAGAGTCAGTGAGGGACTCTGCCTAACTTGGACTGGGATTCTATTCCAGAGTGAAGGGAGCCTCTGGGTTATGAATCTGTCCCTCCAGCATGTCCTATTTATTTCTGTGCTGAGGTTCAAGTCCCTCGAGCGTGTAGCTAGAAGGGATTTGGATTTTCTGAGGTGAAGCATGTCCATCAATTCCAGGTTGGACATGGCCTTATACGTCAGGCACAGATCACCTCTAAGTAGGTGGTATGCAACTGAGTAGAGATGGAGTTTCTTTAACTGAGCAGCATATGGCATCTGTTTGAGCCCTTTGATCCTCTTAGTGAGGTTCTTTTGGGGTCTTTCTAGTTGCTGCAGGTGTCGGGTAAGGTACATCCCAAATGGGGCATTGTATTCAATTATGGGCCTGATGAGGGATGAGTAAAGAGGTACGATGACCTCCCTTGATCTAGATGTGAATCCCTTCATGATAAGGTGGGCTATATAGAAGGTTTTTCTAACCACTTTAGCCACGTGATTGTCAAATGAGAGATTGCTATCAACTTGGGTCCCCAGGTCCCTAATTACTTCTTCTGTACTTAATGGATTACCACCTATGTGGTAATTTGTGGGCACTTTGTTTTTGCCAAAGGGGATGACTATACACTTTTTGGCGTTGAGCTTGAGACCATGGCTCTGGCATCAGTTGTCTGTCTCTATAAGACCTTTTTGGAGGATGCTTGTGTCAGCTGGAGAGTTGATTATAGCGCCCAGTTTGCAGCCATCTGCAAACTTGGTCAGCCATAGTCCACCCATGTTGGCCTGTACCTCAGAGAAATATATACCGAACCAGAGAGGTCCCAGGACTGAGCCTTGTGGGATGCCGCTTGTGACTGGTTTGGAGTCTGACATGGCTCCAGCAATTCTGACCACGTGTGTTCTGTCCTTGAGCCAGTTTGCAACCCATCTAATGACATAGGGGTTTATATTTAAGCTGGAGAGCTTATCTATGATGCTCGAGTGGGGTATTGTATCGAAGGCTTTTGCAAGGTCCAGGTAGGCTGTATGGACCACCTTCCCCTCGTCAATGGTCTTGATGACTGATTCAAAGAAATCAACCAGGTTTAAGAGGCGGGATCTACCCTTAACAAAGCCGAATTGTGTAGGATCCAGTGTCTGTAGGTCCCTAATATCTTTATTTATGAGTTCCATGATGATCCTCTCCATAGCCTTGCAGACCAAGCTAGTCAGGCTTATGGGGCGATAGTTACCAGGGTCCGTTGAGGCACTACCTTTGTGGAGAGGGACCACTGTTGCTGTACGCCATTCTTTGGGTACATATCCTGTAGTAAGGCTGAGGTTGAACAGTAGCTTTATGCTGGGGTTCAGCTCTTCTTGGAGTCCATGTAGGATGTAGCCCGGGACACCGTTTGGTCCCATTGATGTTGTGTTTTTTGCTTTGGAGAGGGCGGCTCTTACCTGAGCATCTGAGATGTCAGGGGGGCAGCAATCTGCTGGGATAGATATTTGCTCTTTTGGGGGAGAGGGGGGAGATGTTTGCACTGAACCTGTCAGCCAGGATGTTGGCAATGTCTGTGGGTTCAGTGTATTTTTTGTCATTTTGGACTAACTCTGAGCATATCTGGGAGTTCCCACCCAGGTTCCTAACATAACTAAAGAAAGCCTTGTGATTATCTTTAGTGTCCTGTGCAATTTTTCTCTCGAAGCTGGCCTTAGATGATTTTATGAGGGACCATAGTTTTTTGCTAATACTGATCAGAGATGCCTTCCCTTTTAGGGATTTTGCTCTATCATGTAGTAGCTTACTTCTTCTATTGTATAGTTTATTTATGGCTGGGGTCCACCAGACAGGACGTCTGCCTTTGGGGGATTGGGTCTTGGTTTTATATGGGATTGCATGAGCCATGCATTCCTGAAGGTGTCCATAGAATGAGTTTATAAAGGATTCTGCTGTTTGGGCCGTATTTTCCACTGTCCCGGGGGCTTTGAAGGATTCTACCTCAGTTTTGAGGAGTGTGAAGTTTGCTTTAGAGAAGTTTTTCACTGTGGGTTTTCTGGGCAGGGGGTGGGATCGGGATGTGGATATCCAGTGAGATTAATTTATGGTCCGATCTTACCAGTGAGGGATATACCTCAGGTCTGGAGCATAGAGTCCCCATGTTGGTGATGATCAGGTCCAGTATGTTTTCCCCTCTTGTAGGAGTGGTGACAATTTGTTCCATAGCATTTGAGTTTATAAATTCTAGGACCCTTTGGGCTAAGGTGTTAGGGCTTGAGTAGTGCTCCTAGTCTATGTTTGGGTAGTTGAAATCACCCAATATAATGGTGTTTGGAGAGACCTTCATATTTTCCAGTGTTTTCAGGAAAACCAAGTGGGGTTCCTGAGTTTGGAAGGGTGGTCTGTAGCAGGCTATAAACTGAAAGGCAGTTTTACCCACTGTTAGTTGCACGTGGATAGTCTCCGATGCTTCGTGCTGTTCCACCAACCTGGAGGTGTGGGTATTTTTGACAAATATTGATACTCCCCCTCCTTTTGTGGTTCGGTCTGAGTTCTGGGGTCAAAAAGTATGGTATGAGGTATAAACTGGTAGTGCTGGGGTGCTCTCGGGAGCCTTGAACCAGGTTTCTGTTACTGCACAGATATCGATGTTCTCCATGCTGAGGAGAGTTTCAAGTGCGTGCATCTTGAGGTTTAGACTTCTGGCGTTGAGTAGCATTACCCTTAGTTTCTTTTTCTTTGTGATATCTATGGAGGTGGGTTTGTCTTTTGAGCCTTGCCTAAAAAAGGCACTATGGGGCGTGTCAAGAGGCTTTGCCAATATCTGAAAGCCCAGGGGTGACAGGTGCAAGCCGTCCCTAGTGAAGCAATGTGGCTTGTCGAGCATGTCATCCCAGGCTGACAGGCACTGGATCCCCTTAGAATGACACCAATAATTCAGACAATTGTTGAAATTGATCATTTTGTCTTTATACTGTGGCATTATTCTTGGTGAGGGTAAGATGCTACTCAAGGTCAGGGTCATACCGGCCTGGGCTACATGCTCAGAGAGCTCCTTTATGTCTCTTTTCTTGTAGTCCAGGGAGGTATGTCTCAGGTCATTCACACCAGCATGGACAATGACTGAGTCATATTTGTACTTGCCTTGGAGTGACCTGAGTGCAGTGCATGTTATAAAGGGCCTGTCATGTCTGTGTATGCTGTGTGTTTGTGTGTTGTGCATAGGATCAGAAATAAGATGTGGAATGTGGAATGCAGTTGTGGCTCCTCATCTGTATGTGTCTGTGTGGATTACCATACATAATAGTGCAGGTAGTAATGCACTGATTTTGTCTTCCTCCTCACAGGTGAATGTAGGGGTTGGCATCTCTCCCCCTCACAACCCAATGTCAGTGTCTCATTGGACTCTGATGATGATGGCAGCCATAGGGAGGCACAGGTGGGGTTGTTGGGGGCTGAATCTGTCCCAGGGGTTGACATCCCACTTTCTTCCCCATTTTCCTCACACACAGTCAATATGCCCACACCATGCCCAGTCCCCTGAGTCACAGATATCGGACAGTCAGAGGGTGGTAACATTGAACAGGACAGTGTGACAACTATGGCATCAGTGAATGTAGACACTGGCCAAAGCCAGAGAGCTAGTGAGGTCCCACACAGTCAGATCGACAGGGGTGCTCAAAGGAGGACTGTTGCCCATCCAACTCCTGTCACAGGTGTCACATCATGGGTCATTCGCTGCATGTTTCGGTCCATCATGGAGGCATAGGCACATTTTTAATGGAACACCAGACAGATGTTCAGGATTATATATGCAGCACAGTCTGACATCCGTGACCCCCTCCACCACATTGATGATGCCTTGGATCATTTCACTGATGTAGTGGACAGATGGTGGGCTGAGACAGTATCAGTCTTTCACCGGACATTGTCTGTGTTGGAACATCTAGTTGGAGTAGGACATCGGATATGTGGACGTAGGTCAGCAACACCATCTGCTGAGACTCCACATGGCTATGCACACTCACACTCCCATAGTGACAGTACCACCAGCACTATGGAAGGAGTGTGCTGTCCACACCACAACATGGCAAGCCATGGGCATGTGGTCCTGGGTAGTCCTATGGAGGACACAGGCCCAGCAGACAGCAGTCACCATCAGCTACTAGCACTACATCTTACCCTGGTTATGGTGGTGCCAGTGCCACTCTGGCAGAGCCATTTCCAGTGTTCTTGGCCAGAGACAGTGAACTGTCCACTCTGCCATGTACAGTCCACAGCTGTGCAACATACACACATGTAGGGCTAGCACTGGCTTTGACTGTGTACACACACACCTTCAAACATCACTGTCACATGCAGGTCACCAACAGACACACATAGCAACTCTCCATGGCCCATCTAACCAGCACCCCTTCCTGACTCACACACATGCTGTCAACTGTTTGGCACAGCCTACCCATCTGGCACCCCCACACCACACCCTGTACTTGTGATGACAACTGTACCACATCCCTGCCATCCATGCCATTGATGCAGGGACATGCAAATATGTGTCTGATGCACAGAGTGACTATATTACTTTACATGTAGATGTGTAGGTGGTATTGTTATGCCATGGCAGGTGTTGTGGGCCTTGACAGGTGCTGTATGCTGGCATGTCTCATGAATACACATCAAAGTTTGTGTACCTTTGTTGCATAATGTTATATTGGCAGTAGTGTTACAGAATGAGAGGTGTTTCTGTTCCAGGGGTCTGAATGTCTAAGCTGTGGAGACTTGGTGGCAGTAGCAGCACAGGATGGCATGACTGCACAGCAGACATATGACATCAGCAAAGTACGGCTGTATAAATGTGTGGTTACCTTGGTGTATATATGTCAAACAGTGTGTCAGGGACAATGTGGGCAGTCAGCGTAATCATGCATGTATACCCTGTGACTAGGTCTGCTACCCCTGATACGTGTCACCTAGGTGTTCTATACATACAAATGTAGGTGGTGGTGGATAGCAGTTATACCTAGGTAGATGTGGGCTATTTAGGCCCAGCAGCTAGTCATGGGGCAGTAAAATGCATGACTATTTCACATCAACAGCCCATATGCATACTGCTGCAAGGGAATATATTTGTATACACACACACACTTGGCTTATGTGAGATTAGAGCCCCTACCTATCTAGCAGTACATATTAAAGAACAAAGTACTTATCACATGCACCATGAAGCTTACATATTATTAGACTGTCAGCCAGTGCTGTTAAGGTAGATGACATCAGCAGGCCTTATAAAGGAGGACAATGGAGAAGCTGGCAAGTAGTCACAGGTCCTTAAAATGTATAACCATTGCATAGAGATATGCCATACTGGCATGTCCTCACTGCTGCTAGGGGATAAATTTACACACACACACACACACACACACACACACACACACACACACACACACACACACACACACACACACACACACACACACAGAGTTGCCTGTGGTGAGATTAGAACCCCTACCTATCTAGTAGAATACACTATAGCACAAAGTACTAATTGCATGCACCACAGAGATTATCGATTATAAGACTGTCAGCCAGTGCTGTTAAGGTGGATGACATCAGCGGGCCTTGATTAGGAGGATAATTGAGAGGCTGGCAAGTAGTCACAGGGACATAAAATGAATAACCATTGCACAAACATAGGCCAGATGGGTATGTCTATACTGCCATAGGAGATATATCTACACACATATAGATGGTGACTGATATAATATTAGAACCCCCACCTACCTACTATTACACACTATAGCTCATAGTACTTATTGCATGTGCCACAGGTTATACCTGCTATACATGGGGATACAGCCACAGTACATCTGGACTACGCAAAGTAGCCTTGTATTACTCAGCATGTGTGGCCTGATGTGTTATTAAATCTAGTGTCCTAGCAGTGGGATACCTGTTAATACCCCTGCTATGTGTGCACACTTACCAGTATTGCCATGTCTGGCTGGTTACAGTTTGGTAGGTGGACAACTAGCCAGTGACAATATGGCCTGTCCAAGTCCTGCATTGCAACCATTGCACATTACACCACCGGCTCACCATTGTCTGTCTACAGGGTGACATTCCACAGGCACAGGGTTCTGTGGGTGAATGTATTCTGTCATTATGCGGCCTTGGTCTGTGTGTGGGTGCAGATAACCCCAGCATTCCATGTGTAAGTGGGGACATTCGTACATCCCCACACACACATATACACACACACACATATATATATATATATATATATATATATATATATATATATATATATATAAATAACAGAGATGTCAACTTAACTGTAGCTGTGTGTGTGCGTTATGTAACTGTATTAGGTAGATATATGTGGAAAGTCTAACTCAGTCTACACATGTATTTAGCTAAATATATTTGTATATAGTATATATATATATATATATATATATATATATATATATATATATATATATATATATATCTACATACATATATAATATATATATATATATATATATATATATATATATATATATATATATCTATGGGTCTACTAATGACCGAAACGAGCGGCGATTCCCCGACAGGATATTCACCGGCGAGATGACCGACAGGTAAGTTTACCGACAGGGTTATTTGCCGACAGCGGAAAGACCGACAAGGAATGTCGTCGCGACCCGGTAAGTGTGCGATGGTGACGGAGTTAGGACCGGTCAGGTAAGTGCTCGAGATTGTGGGATGTCGGGATAGGCTGTGGGAAAGGTGAGTGTGTGTTTGTGTCGGAGGTATGGTTCGGGTAAGGTAAGTGTGTGTTAGTGAGGGACTGTAGTTTAGGGACGGGTTAAGTGAGTTAGGGTTAGGGTGCAGGTAGGTGATGTGTGCATTAGTGTCGGAGCTTGGGCTAGGGGTGGGTTAAGTGAGTTAGGGTTAGGGTGCAGGTAGGTGATGTGTGCGTTAGTGTCGGAGCTTGGGCTAGGGGTGGGTTAAGTGAGTTAGGGTTAGGGTGCAGGTAGGTGATGTGTGCGTTAGTGTCGGAGCTTGGGCTAGGGGTGGGTTAAGTGAGTTAGGGTTAGGGTGCAGGTAGGTGAAGTGTGCGATAGTGTCGGACCTTAGGGTTAGGGTTTGGGTCAGGGCTAGTGTGTATGCTATGTAGTGTAGTGTGTTGTTTACTTTCCGTGTCGGTGTAATGATGTTCGGTGTTTTGGCGTTGTCGGGTTTGTGAGATGTCGGTTATTTGGCCGGTGAGTTTTGTGTCGGGAATCGTGTCGGTGTTTAGTAGTAGACCCATATATATATATATATATATATATATATATATATATATATATATATATATATATATATATATATAGATATATATATATATATATATTGTATATGTATGTATATATATATATATATATATATATCAAACAAAACCAAGAGTCCCAAAAAATGAATATAAATCCAAACAGCAGTCGATCAGCAACTTAAAACCAATAGAAACAGATGTAGACTGAAGAACTTGCACTTCAAGGAAATTTAATAAAAACCAAAAACAGAAATAAACGTGAGCGCTTTCACGGACTGCCTGTCCGCTTCATCAGACGTAAAAATCAATTAGAGACAGCAACCATTTATAGCGCTAATGGCGCTAAACAAATTAATTAATTGACAATTGTATATGCTAAACAGTGAGGCCGTCCCCATTAAGCCCATTTTGAACGGTAGACCACTTAGGTAATGTGCTGTTGTTTTTATTTTCAATGTTTATAGTTAGTGAATTTCAATATGTAATGTAGTTTTAACATATTTTTGTAGAAGTGTAATGTATTATTTTAGCAAGCTAGATAGTTTTATACTATTGCTGATACATTTAGCTTATTTTAACTGTTTAGCATATACAATTGTCAATTAATTAATTTGTTTTGCGCCATTAGCGCTATAAATGGTTGCTGTCTCTAATTGATTTTTACGTCTGATGAAGCGGACAGGCAGTCCGTGAAAGCGCTCACGTTTATTTCTGTTTTTGGTTTTTATTAAATTTCCTTGAAGTGCAAGTTCTTCAGTCTACATCTGTTTCTATTGGTTTTAAGTTGCTGATCGACTGCTGTTTGGATTTATATTCATATATATATATATATATATATATATATATATATATATGTGTGTGTGTGTGTGTGTGTGTGTGTGTGTGTGTGTGTGTGTGTGTGTGTGTGTGAGGGAGAGACAGAGTAATCATGTGTGAGGGGGATACAGAGAGACAGATACGTATACATAGCTGTCTGTATGCACAGACATATTCCACATAGCAGTTCTTTGGGCAGATGGAGCATCAGACATGGGCTCAGGTTAGCTAAGTGTAGGAGCATGCCCAGTATGACTGTCAGTACTTACAAGGTGACTCCAGACCAGACCTACCTGTACTCCATTCTGGGATTTTGTGTGCTGCAGCCAATTGGCTGCTGCACCTGATTCAACAGCCCAGCACCTCCCTGATATTTTTCCAAGGGATTCCCCGCCTGTGTGCGGAACATAATATATGACTCATACCTATCAACTGTACAGACTGTAATAGAACGTACAGAGTTTTGCATCATATTTTTTACATAGCATTGTGATTTTCTGGTACATTAGTGGCAAATCCTTATAGAGTGAACATTAGGAAATGATGTCAGACATTTGGGTTACTAACTCCATACACATCAGGACATTCATGCTAATGCACAACCTGTTATTCTCTGAATTTTCCACATTTGTCTGGCCAATAGTCAATCCTTCTCCTTATATTTCAGCCTTTGCTCCACTATTGTTCATGGCTTTGTCCAGATTTCCTGCTGTAAGTGATTGAGAGGAATGATGTGACTGGGGTACATGATGTAACACCGCACACAGGGTGACAGTCTTCATACCTCTCACTGTATATGTTTTTGCAGAATGTCTAGCATTCCGCCCCATATGTCTGCTCATTTCCTCATAATGTTGTGTTTTTCCGGTAATATACTATAAAATCTAGTCCACTGAATTGTTGTAAGTACTGACACAGTTAAGTGATGGCCTTTACATCCTGCTGCTAATCTGACCTATTGCAAGCTGCTGTTATACTAGCCACCTTCTAGGTTACTCACAGCATGTAGAATGTCTGTATGCTTGGCCGTCTCTCTCCCCATTTTCTCTGGTTTTGTCTAGCTTTCTTGCAGTAACACATTGTGGTGTTTTGACAGTCTGTGGGACTCCTACAATATGAGTAACTCACATGCAAAAGTTGTAGGTGCAGCTTGTTTCGAACCATCAACACCATCATCCATGCTAATGTCCTTAGCCCAGAGAGCCACTCCAGCTACCAGAAAGTGAGGTTTAGTTCCTCACACTATCAACTGCATACAGACATACACTGTGACCCTTGCATTTTGTGGACAATAGAACATGTGGCCAGGTTCTTTGTGACAGCCCTGGAATTGTGTGGTCTGCTGCTGTATCCTTGAAAACATACTGTTACTGCAGTTGTATGGGCACACTGAAGTGTTGGTGGTAGGGGACTCTGGCATTGACAATCGTGCGTCTGTCCAGTGACCCCACTGTTTGGCATTCCCCTTGCATAATGCAGTGAAGTTTCCAGCCTTGTGGCCTAATGCATATTATGGGGCACTCAGTATTGGACAGGGTACCTGTTGTCCCAAGTAGCTGTTACCTCTCTACAAGTAGCCCACTCTATTCCCTTGAGTACATGCAGCAGGTCCATACATATGCTACCATAGTCTAGTACCCCGTACATTTGTTGTATAGGAGAGTGACTTACCTTGTGAATGCAGTAGTTGAGAGACCTGTGTTTCAGGGCTGACTCATGATGCATGCAGCACACAGCCAATGCATGGTATGGTACAGGTTGTGTGGTCTGGCTGGCATCCTTTTTACTATGTATGTGAGTCGGAGTAAGGAGTCTGTCCCTAGGACCCTCGTTGTCAGTGCATGTGCTATGCATTGCCTCTTAGCCAAGGCCAGGGTATACTGGATATGCCTACGTCTGCCTACAGGGACAGCTTCAGGGGGTTCCTCCTCTGAGTCCCCCTGTGGGTGTGGCTGCAGAGACCTAGGCATTGGTGGGGGGTTGTGTGTCCCTTCTCTGTGATGATCCTGCCGCAGCTGTTTCTGCAGGATCATATTGTGTAGCATGGCACATGCTGTGAACATCTGTTCACATGTGGCTGGAGAGTACTGAAGGGCTCCACCAGATATATCGAGGCACAGGAACCATGACTTGAGCAGCCCAAACACACACTTTATGATGTTCCTAGTTTGCGAGTGTGCCTCATTATGGCATTCTTCAGTATGTGTGTGTGCAATTCTGATGGGTGTCATCATCCACGATTCCAGTGCATAGCCAGCATTCCCCGGTAGATGACCGTACGGTATGACCCCCCTGGCAAACTTCTGGTACAGCTGTGATGCGTGCCAGATTTGGGAGTCATGATAACTGCTAGGGCTGCCAGCACACACATTCATGATAATGCCCTGGGCATTGAACATGACCTGGCAGTTGATGGAGTGATAACCCTTGCAGTTGATGTAGACCCTACCCTCTTCACCAGGTGGTGGTTTGATGTGGACATGAGTGCAGTCTATGGCACCCAGTACCTCAGGGTAGTGTGTTACATGGTAGAAGAGATGCATACTGCTGGCCCTCTCCTCAGGGGTGTGGGGTAAATAAATGTGCTCACTGGCATGTGTTTGCATGGCATCTAGGAACTGGTGGAGTACCCTGGAAGCAGATGCCTGTGAGAACCCCATGATGTCCCCAGTTGTTTTTTGGAAAGTACCTACAGCTAGCATCCTAAGGGCTACACATACCTTTGTTTCCACTGACATGGATTCCCCTCTGGTGGCTCTGGGTCTGAGTTGAGAACAACAGAGCTCAGTGAGTTCTTGTAGTATGTCCCTGTCCACCCTGTAGCACTCTACAATCTCCAGCTCATGTAGCTATTGGAAGGTTACCCTGGGCCTGAACACTCTTCTCCTTCCCTGTCAAGGCCTATTGTCAGCAGCAGCAGCAGCACTGACCTCAGCATCTAACACATACAGCTGTAGCAGTGCAGCAGCACTGACCTCAGCATCTAGCACATACAGATGTAGCAGCAGCATCAGCACTGACCTCAGCATCTAGCACATACAGATGTAGCAGTGCAGCAGCAGCACTGACCTCAGCATCTAGCACATACAGATGTAGCAGTGCAGCAGCAGCACTGACCTCAGCATCTAGCACATACAGATGTAGCAGAACAGCATCAGCACTGACCTCAGTATCTAGGACATACAGATGTAGCAGAGCAGCAGCATCAGTACTAACCTCAGTATCTAGCACATACAGATGTAGCAGACCTGCAGCAGGATCAACACTGACCTCAGCATCTAGCACACTCAGATATAGCAGAGCAGCAGCAGCATCAGCACTGACCTCACCCTCTAACACATACAGATGTAGCAGAGCTGCATCAGCACTGACCTCAGTATCTAGCACATACAGCTGTAGCAGTGCAGCATCAGCACTGACCTCAGCATCTAGCACATACAGATGTAGCAGTGCAGCAGCATCAGTACTGACCTCAGCATCTAGCACATACAGATGTAGCAGTGCAGCAGCAGCAGCAGCACTGACCTCAGCATCTAGCACATACAGATATAGCAGTGCAGCAGCAGCACTGACCTCAGCATCTAGCACATACAGATGTAGCAGAGCAGCAGCAGCATCAGCACTGACCTCAGCATCTAGCACATACAGATGTAGCAGTGTAGCACAACCCCAGCACTGACCTCAGCATCTAGCACATACAGATGCAGCAGTGCAGCAGCATCAGCACTGACCTCAGTATCTAGCACATACAGATGTAGCAGAGCTGCAGCAGCCCATAGCATTCTGTCAGTTAAAATTCCCAAGTCTGTACTCCAGTGGTGCAGAGTATGGGGGAAAATCAGATTTAGGATGTTTACATACTTTATACTGCTCTGTTGCAGATGTAGCCTGTGTGATTGGCTAACTATGATGCATTCCAATTTCCAAGTACATCACTTGAGGGGTTGGAATGGCCCAGTTTAGGTGGAAAAGGGGTCATCAGTAATTTATATATGATTGGCTTTCCCAGCCAATTTCTTTTTTTTTTCTTGACAGCCTTCCTTGCTAAGCACTGCCCCCATGAACAGGCAAGGTCAGCACAGCGGTGTGCCATGCAAACATGCTCAAACTGGCTTAAACGTGTACCCAGAAGCTAAACAAAGCTTAGCAGCACTGGACACACCGCCCCTCCCCCCGTCTTCAGCTCAGAGGTGCACAAACGGGCGATGCTGTGCTCCAATGTGTTTAAAGAAATAAACACACCCCCTTTTGATGTCAGCTACCTCTTCTGTGGACACCAACACAGTTCTGGGCCTACACAAATGTGATCAGTGGGCACGGATACCCATTTTTTCAATTCAGTAACCCCAGCTCACTTGCATCCAGATCCGTGCACACAACCGGAAAACTACACTATTCCAGGATCTGCCTCCTTAGCAACCACAGACATCTACCATTGTACATACTCCATGCAAGGCCATAGAATGCATTGTTGTCACATATTTTATTTCTTTGTTTGTTTTTACTCTTTACATATTTTTTTTGCATAATGGCATATTTGCTCACTGCTGCACACTGTGCAAACAAAATATGGGTATTAAAAAAACATTATTTTAAATTATTTTCTATTACTTTTTGGACATACAAAGCATAGTTTTGCATATATCTATGTTTGCTATGCTATTTCTGAAATTCTAACTTGCCTTTGACAGCCCTGTTCAGTTTTTCATTTCATGTACATGGAAATTTTCCATATACACATCAGACTCCAACATGGGGTCTGCAGGACTACCTATCTTCTTGCTGGATCACTCTGTCACCCCCATTTGCATACAATTCACCTGCTTATGAGGTGATTTGCAAGCCACAGATACTTCCGTGTTCACACACTCGTGCACACTCCTCAGCTCCGTTTTCTGGATCACACAGCTACTTACTTCCATGTAAGCATCATGCCACTATGCCTACATGGAAAATTAATCCATACAGGCTTTATTCAATCCCCCCTACTAAGTAAACAAGTAGCTGAGCTATACTTAAAATATGGTGATATGATCGAGTAAGTACTTATGTGAATTTGCATTTACATTCAAGAATCACAAAGCCAGAGGTTAATACTGCTGGTACCTTTCCAGAATGAACATTATTATTTGGAAATAACTGCACTATGGTTTCCCATCAGTTCAAAATCTCTAGGCATTCCTTAAAAAAAATCTCCTTACCAACTTACTGTACCAAAATGTAACACAATGAAGGACAGTTGGCAAAAACAGTACAGTTTTCTACACCAGTCACAGAATATACAAATTATTCACGCTCCTAAAATATGTATTATAACAATGATAAAATATTCATGTGGAAAAAATCAATACAATCTGCAACAGTTTATAGACATCATTCTACATATGTCTTATAACCTTATAACCATGACCCTATTTTGATAATTCCCCCCAAAATGGCAAAAAATCTGGATTATGTCTCTTAGATTCCTTAACTTCCCAAATTTAAAACAGTGTATTATTCAGAAACAGAGGAATTAACAACATAGATGCAACTGAAAACAAACCATTATCTCGGGCTATATTTCAGGCATTTTAATGGGATTGATATACGATAATCAAAGTTAAGAATAATAGAAAAATATTGATGTATCCTGTCTGTAGAAATTACCCTAATGTCTTCAGCATATTCACGAGTGAGATTTTAATGAAACAGATTCTCTTGTCAAACTGGAAAGAACACAGACACAAGAAATGTTGGATATTAAAACAGAATCTGCTTTGACAGACAAATCAAGATGAAAAAGTTGACAGATAATGATTCCGAATAAAACACCATCTACAGCAGAAAGCAGTTACAGTACCTTACAAGGTCCTGGTTGTGTTTCTGTCATATTTCTCTAGTCCATACATGTCAGAGAATCCTCACTCTGGCTGTATTAAACAGTTTAGAAGTAAACATTACCTATTTTGAGATACCAAAGCACAAGTCCAGTCACACATTCTCTGTATGGCTTTATAACAGCTACAGGACATCTGTAAAAAACAATAAAAGTCTTCAAGCCCAGGGAATTACTTATGCAGTTCCACTAATGAAGTGTCATCCTTTGGCTGCTGTAAGTGATGAATCACGAAATAATAGTTTCTAGTGTCAAGGCTTATGAATAGAGGCCTCCACCTGCATTATATTAAAACCAACAAAAAAATCAGTCTTGTCATTGTACCAACATATATCAATATCATATAATGACTAATCTTACTAACAGAATAAGCACTTTATTAGATCATCCAAAAAATGGAGAGTAGTGAGGCTTTGTTCCCAGCCTACAGACCAAAAACAATATCAATAAAATATTTTCAATTGTTACAACTATAATGATGTGCTATAACTAATTTATAAGTCAAAAATACATTTTCTTATTCTGTGTTTGGAATTCATGAATAGTCACACATTCAATCATTTCTTTATCCAAGACCATTTCAAACATTGTTCCTATAATTTGTTGTATAGTTCTTCTGTTCTAAAATTGCCCAGTGTGTCTACAGCTCTCTCACATTTCTTTGTTACTTTTTTACGAAAATTATTGTACTCTTTGCATCAATAGCTTTCCCTAAATGTGGATTTGAGACGTCTCCCTCAGTCACTACTGAAAATGTAACATCCCAGATAAACAATCCTAAACAACAAATATAAATAATCTGTACAAAAAATATTTACTTTGTTATCATTAGTGGGACTTATAAAAAGGTAAAATTGGGTGCTAAGAAAACATACAGAAAATTATAGCAAATTTTCTATCAATAGGGACACTTCAAGACTGAAGGCCCCTGCATTAATTTGCCTTTTTACAAAAATCTTAGTACAGAATATGTATACCTCAACTGAAATGAATTTTTAAAAGAATGTTGGCTCCTTTATAGTCAAAACAATAGTCATAAAATATCATGTTCTTTAATTAGACCTAAAATTCATACAAAAATATGTTTGCATAATGATAGTTACACTATGCAGAGATAAATCTTATAACTGTGATTATGCAAGGGGCTGGGGTCCCTGCACTACAATAAAAATATACCAGTTCCTAAGTCTTACTACCTGTGCGATAGTGGCAATACTCCACTCCACTCCATGGTAATGCATCCTCAGAGTCAATATATTTAGTTTCTAGAGGGTGGAGAATCGTGGTCTTCTATGTTGAGGACAGTATAAATGTAACTGTTACTCATTTTAATTGACTTTTGTGCAGTGCTTTTTTCGCCTTTAATGACACTCAGTTTAGAGTGTTATACATCCCTCTGGACATATCGAAACAGCTGTCAATTTTTCCAACAGTTACAGTTACATATAAGTGACCGTAAGTTTCAATAGGTAACTACTTGTGGTTTCTGAACCTGAAAATGCTTTGCTTCTTGTTCCACAAATATAAACTACAATGAAGAGCATTTGTTTTTAGTAGTAACAGCTTTCTTTTTTACCTGTAGTAGCAGAATCAGCATTTTGTTTCTATAAACATGTTATTTCAGCGTAGAGCTCAAACCTCTGCCAAGTGTTACACTTGTAAAGAAGCAATGCAGTGAATGAATCTGAAACTGGCTATGAAACGGACAACTTCATTAAAAAATCTATATCTGAAAAAGTAACAAAACATGAAAAATGACAGTCCTGAGTGATGTAGGAGGCAAGCCTGCATCACCTTGTTAAATATAATTACCTCCAAGATCATATAAACTCAAAGGGCATTTTAAGATTCATGGATGTGAGGTTTAAATAAAGCAATCTTTTGTCTCACAGCCAGTTGCTATTTGGATTACTTGTTTGTGCTTGGTCAGAATGAGTCTCAGCATATTTCAGTTGTCGATATAAAGATATATTTGATTTATTAGTTTTGATGTTATGCAATTTAATATTAAATAATCCAGCATTGTAACACATACCCAGATAGAATAACTGAAATAATGGCTACATAAAAAGGTATGCATTTCCCTGTTTGCAGAAAACTGCAGTGGGACCAAAACATCCAGAAACCCCTTTCTCATGATTTTCTGACTTACCAGAAGAATCTGGTATGCATTTGGGTTATAAACTGCACCCCAGTAAAACACGATTAATACATTTCTAGTTTTCCATCCCTCATGATGATATTTTTCAGTTCTATTTAAAACCTCATTATTCGGTGCAGACTTTTATTGCAGTTATAATGATTCCTGAAAGAAAAACTAATACCAGCTATTGCCTAAAATAAATGGACAGCTATGAAAATGGACATAGATGAAGATGACAGTTTCCTTACACCTCATTAAGTGCAAAGTAGATAAGGTTGCATGTGATTGAGTTTAAATCACCAGAAATGCACTCCCTAAGCATCAGTTTTCACTGGAAATCACTGCTGATGCCATTTCTTACTGCGCACAACAGTGTTTACTTACTTTTGTTTAATGAATTTCTTGTTTTATTACAGTTCATGTCACTTTGGAGGTAGTTATGTCTGTCTGATGGATGTAGAGATTTGTCCTTCATATGAAGTGGTACATGGGGGCTTCCCCAACAAGAAACACTTACTTCTGAATTTTACATTAAGTTGAGCTGTCAGGTTTGAAACTGAACACTCATGGGTGAAGCAAACACAGGGGCAAAAAATCCAGACCAAAAATAATTTGACCATAATTAATTTCTGATGCTCATTTGTAGACATTTTTTACCACATTTGGATATTTCAAAAGATTTCCTCACTTCACAGAGAAGTATAATTTTTATGGCTGTTCTACAGGCAAATAGTAAAGGCTTATGCTTTTTACAATAGAAGTAGGTTCAGATTTTGCTGTATGATGTAAAGCCTGTTTGTACGAGTCGTCAGTAAAAAAAATGACACATTCAGTATAATCCATTTGGATATCCAAGACACAGACAATAACGGAAGCATTCATCTGAGCCATACCTTTCAACTGTCCAGATTTTTGCCTCATACTTTTGGCCTGTTTCTCAGAAAAGTGTGGCTTTCTGGCAAATCATTAAGGACTAAAGTCAGGAAATAATGTCAGACATTTGAGTTTCAGACTTCCTGCCCTTCGGAAAATTCATGCTAATGCAAAACCTGTGATTCTATCAACTTTCTATGTTTTTAAAAGCAATATTTAGAAAGTGTCTCTATTTTTGGGCCTTTGTCCCACCATTACTGGGGCTTTGTCCAGATTTCTTGCTCTAAGAGGTTGAGAGGTATGATCTGAGCCCTCTAGATAACATCAACAACTTTCTAATATTCTGAAAAAACATATTTTAAAATGTTTTCTCTTGCAAAAGATGAATGATCTAAAACACATTAAGTTCCAGGCTAGTGAAAACTATACATCTGAGTATAAAATTCAAGGGAAGGAGAGCACAGTTGTAGAGGAAGTGGCAGCAGAAACAAATGAGAAAACTAACAAGAGGAAGTGGCAGCAGAAACAAATGAGGAAACTAACAAGAGGAAGTGGCAGCAGAAACAAATGAGGAAACTAACAAGAGGAAGTGGCAGCAGAAACAAATGAGGAGACTAACAAGAGGAAGTGGCAGCAGAAACAAATGAGGAAACTAACAAGAGGAAGTGGCAGCAGAAACAAATGAGGAGACTAACAAGAGGAAGTGGCAGAAGAAACAAATGAGGAAACTAACAAGAGGAAGTGGCAGCAGAAACAAATGAGGAGACTAGCAAGTGGAAGTGGCAGCAGAAACAAATGAGGAAACAAGAGGAAGCGGCAGCAGAAACAAGTGAGGAAACTAACAAGAGGAAGTGGCAGCAGAAACAAATGAGGAAACTAACAAGAGGAAGTGGCAGCAGAAACAAATGAGGAAACTAACAAGAGGAAGTGGCAGTAGAAACAAATGAGGAAACTATCAAGAGGAAGTGGCAGCAGAAACAAATGAGGAGACTAACAAGGAGTAATCTTACCTGATGGCCCGAAGGTAAGCAAATAATGTAACGGAAGAACCATAAGAAAGGCTTGTAGAGCACTGGAATGCATGTATATCATTTGTAAGATACACTGGATTATTATAACAACTGCTGGAGACCTTAATGTCATAAGTATATTTGTCAAAATAGAAACATCTCAGACTATAGTAACAAAGGTAGTGCAGCGTCTGTACTAACAGCCATGCACGGTAAGGATATAAAAGCCTAATACATATTTATTTTCTATTTTTTATTTTATTTTACATTTGTTTACCAGGAAAGTGCAACTGGACACAGGTCCATTTTCAGCGGGGCCCCCGGGAGAAAAGCTCTAAAAGATACATTACATAAAGCAAACACACAATAAAGTATACATTCAAAAACACAGACGGTAACAGTAATAAATTCAGAACAATTAAATCAAAGTTTAAAACACATACATATTTTTCAGGATAAAAAACATGCTTTGGTAATAGGTACATACATATTTTTCAGGATAAAAACATGCATTAATAGGCCCTTGATCTATACAATATGAATCTACAGTAGTGACATTCTTTGAAGTATGATCCGAATAACAGTCATACCAGGGAACTGGAATCACATAACAGTGCCCTCACTTCAATTAATTTTTATGTATTAACCTGGGGAGTAACAGGAGTATAGCCAGTTATTAGAATAGTGGTTTTGTGTAGCACAGGTATTAGAAGTTATATGGCTAGGTAGAGTATTCCAGATTCTTGCAATAGTGCAACCAAAGAGAGACTTACCAGAATCATTCTTATATTTGTTGAGCTTTACAAGGTTTTGGTTGGTAGATCTTAAGGGTCTAGCAGTAGTATAGGGTTGAATTAGATCCTGGAGTGCAGGGATTTGTCAGGAAGGTAGTATAACTTGTGTGCTACTGACAACTGAGTGAGTAGCAGTAGTTGAGTGAGCTTAAGCCAGTTACGCTGCTTAAGGGATAGACAGTGATGCGATCTGTATGAGGCTTTAGTAGCAAATTTGGTAATCTTGTTATGGCAAGATTCCATTTTGTTTAAATCAGTCTGGCAGAGGTTAGTCAGGATTGGGGAGGCATAGAGGAGAATGGATAAGAGATGAGACCTTGCTATTGTGGCTTTGGTGTGTCTAGTGATAAACTGTTTGTTTTAGTAGAGGAGCCCAAGCTTTTTGTTTACGTTCTTGATGGTTTGTGCTGTGTGGATGTTGAATCTCAAGTTGTTGTCAATGTCTACACCTAGCAGTTTAGTGTGTGCACTTGTACTGATTTGGACATTATCTTTGGGAGTTATGCAAAAATTGTTGTCTGGGGGGGGACCTACCTGGGCTAAAAAGTGTAAGTTTTGTTTTTTGGGGGATTAAGAATAAGTTTGGTGTTAGTGTACCATGTTTCAGCTAAGGTAAAGTTATTTTGGGTTAGGGTATGCAGTTCTGTTATAGTGGGAGTGGCACATATAAGGGTGGTGTCATCAGCATATTGTATGACTGAGGCAGTGAGTGTGGAGGAAGAGAACTGGTTGGTAAAAAGAGAGAACAGCAGTGGGCAAAGGATGGAGCCTTGAGGGACACCTAAGGATACTGATTTATTTATTTATTTATTTTTATTTAACATTTGTTGACCGGGAATGTCCGACTAGGTTCCACAGAGCCTGTTTTCAGCAGAGGCCCGGGGAGAAATGCTCCAGATGCATGTCTTTGGAATGTGGGAGGAAACCGGAGTACACGGAGGAAACCTACGCGAACACAGGGAGAACATGCAAACTCCACACAGAAGGCATCCCAGCCGAGAATCGAACCGGAGAACGTCTTGCTGTGAGGCAACAATGTTAACCACTGCACCACTGTGCCGCCCAATTACAACAGAGGGGACAATTGGTTTTGCCATAGAACTGCTTCTTGACGGCCTGATAAGTAGCTGTTGAACCATGAGATAGAGGAGGGGCTAATGTTTCGGGTGGACAGGGTTTTGACAAGCATATTGTGGTTAACCATGTCAAAAGCTTTTGATAGGTCTAAGAATATGGAAGATACAAAAAGGCCCTTGTTTCTGTAGTGGTTCACTGTGTTAGTGAAAGACAGTAGTGCTGTGGTGGTGCTATGGGTGGGTTTAAAGCCATGTTGTGCATTAGATAGCAGGTTGTTATTTTGGAGGGACTGCATTAGTTGAGTATGAACAACTCTTTCTAATATTTTAGATAAGGGTGATAGAATAGCGATTGGCCAGTAGTTAGTGAGTTCTAAGGCGTTACCTCATTTGTGCAGTGGTATAATATAAGACTGGTACCATACACTCTGATAGAGACCTACTACTAATGGGAATAGCAGCAGGATAGGCTGTAGCTTCAGCCGCTATCTGAAGGAAATCTGCAACAGGATAGGCTGTAGCTCCAGCCGCTATCTGAAGGAAATCTGCAACAGGATAGGCTGTAGCTCCAGCCGCTATCTGAAGGAAATCTGCTGCAGGATAGGCTGTAGCTCCAGCCGCTATCTGAAGGAAATCTGCTGCAGGATAGGCTGTAGCTTCAGCCGCTATCTGAAGGAAATCTGCTGGTAGGTTAGCAGCAGCCAGATGGGTTGGTTTAAGTTTGTGAAGGAGTTTAACAATAACCTTGGTGGACACAAGGTGCAGGGAAAAGTTGGAGGAATTGTTTTGTATATTGAGATGGGTTTGGGTAGTTGGTGTGGGGCTACTAGCCTTATTTTGGGCATTGGCCAGGGTTTGGACAGTTTCAGTAAAGTGCTTATTGAATTGTGTGGGAATGTTGTCATGGTTATTTACTGTCACAGGGGGTTGGGGTTGTGGATTTACCTGGCTGATGTATAGTATTCATTGTGGCCCAGAATCTTTGTGGGTTGTGAGCATATTTTTCTTGCATGTTTTTGTAGTAGTTAGTTTTGTCAAGTTTAATTTGTTTTTTTTTTTTGTTTTGTTGCAATGTTCTAAGTAGTTTTGTTTTATAGTAATGGTTCTGTTTTTGTGGAATTGTATCCAAGCCTTATCTCTTTATTTCATTGTAGTTTTAGTTTCTTTAGTTAGCCATGGGGCATACTTTGCTTTCATTCTAATGGCTCTGGAGGGTGCATGATAGTTTAAGATTTGTAAGAAAGTTGTGTTAAAGTACTGCACAGTTTCATCACGAGACAGTTTCTTCAGGGAAGTCCAATTACAACATTTTAGTGCAGTGATATGTATATATATCTCTCTCTCTATATATATATATATATATATATATATATATATATATATATATTAGGTATAAAGGTCTTTTTATTTCTGACAACTCTGAATATAGTCTGACTTATATGTTGGGATCCGTTTCTAATTAGATAGATTGGTTGATGGTCACTTAGACTATCAGGTAGACAACCAGATTTGTATGGCAGAGAGGGGTCAGATATAAGAATCCAATCAAGAATGAACTTGCGGTGGGATCATTTGTCAGTTCTCGTAGGGGACGAGATTAGTTGGGTAAACCCATGAAAGTTAATGTAGGTAGAGGGATTGTGACTGGACCAGTTAAGCCAGTCAATATTAAAGTCACCTAATAGTATAATTTCTTGGGGAAGGGAATTTGACATCTAGTCTAGTAGGTTTCCATTATAGTAATGTTATTACCTGGTGGGATATAACAGCCTACAATATCAATATGTTTGTTGGAGTTTAATTTTAATTTAGCAACGATTCACATTATTCACTTCAAGGGGCTTACCATCAAATAGTTCAATGTTGAGATGATTTTGGAATAATATTGCCACCCCCCTCCCTTTTTCCACACTCTCTCTTTATGTATAATACTGTAGCCAGGAGCTGTAATCTCATTAGTGTGGTGTTCCGGTTTTAGCCATGTTTCAGTTAGCAAAATGATCTCTGGTTTATATAGGGCTAGTAGGGCATGAAGGTCGTGAATTTTATTTAGTATACTTCTTACATTCAGGTTTAGGAAGAGGAGAGAGGAGGTTGGTCTATGGTATAGAGGATTTAGCTGATCTAAGTTTGGGTTGGTTGCTGTATTGGGTCCTGGATTAGGCTGTATATCTCCACTGCATGAAAGTGTTTAAAGTAGGTGTAGGTAGAGTTTAACAAGCTTGCAAATTACTTTAGCATGTCTGTGAGAGGAATGGGAGTTTTGTTTAGCTAACTGCTGATTGTGTAGGAAAGAGATGGTATGGAAGGAGATTAGGTCACATGGTGATATGGGGAAATGTATTAGTTTTACAGGATATCCTATTGCTTCTTTTTGCCATGGGGATGGGGTGTTGTCATGAAGCTGAGTATGGTAGGTGGTGAGGATTGAAAGAATGAGTAGAGCAGAAACTGTGAAGAGATAGATTAGTTTGTTTAATAAGTGGGTGTGTACTGTATAGAATGTTGTTTGTAGGTTGAGAAGGAGTAGGGTGTGTAGAAGGTGTATCTTATTTGATAGTAAGAGATGAGTGTAGTACTGAGGGGGTGTTGTAGAGTGTGTCCCTGTGGGGGTAACAAAGTGAAGTGTGATAGGATAATCAGTTTGTGGAAGGACATGAGTGGTAATTGGGGGTCTGAGCTTTAACTTTGTGTAATTGCTCCAGGGGTGGGTGGGAATGGGGTAGGGTAGGAGAGTGGAGTGAGCACAAGCTTAGCGAGGGCAAATGGAGTGGAATGAAACAGGTATGGAAGGGCTAGGAGAAAGGTAAAAAACAATCAGAAACCGGTAAGTCAGGTAAAATCAATTGACTGGAAAGCTAGACCTGGAAAGATAGAGAGGAGTAGACTAGAGAGTACACTAGAAAGTACACTGTGACTGAGGGTGAGGGGAGATGGGAGTACTGAAAAGGAGGTTTATTCAAGAGAGATAGAAAGTATGGGGGTGAGAGAGAGTGGAGCACAGAAAAAGGCAGAGTTGTTCTGTTATAGCTGCAATTAATGTCTATAGCCAGAAGTTTGAAGCCATGAGAGTGAGTGTAGGCTGAGAAAAACATAGAGAAGGGTAGCTGAGTGGGAGGCTAGGAGTCATAGTTAAGCTATGTGGAGATAGAAGCAGATCACCTAGGGAGCTACGTGATACACAAGAGACCGCTGGTTGAGAAGGGCAGATTTATTTCATAGTACTAGCTGGCAAAACACTAAATTATGTATTTAATGTCTACTTTACTAAGTGTCCAGGTACTTGAGACTTCAGTGGGAAGCAGTAGTGGGTTCCCTTAATGGTAGTCTGATTCAGTTTCAGTTTACTTAGTTTGGTAGACTGCTGACTGGGCAGCTGAGGGATCTCGCAAGGTAGAATTCACTACCTAAAGGAAGAATAGAAGAATAACAGTAAAGTTAGTTAGGCCTGGAGTGGTATGGTTGAGGTCTAAGTGAGAAAATATCTGTGAGTGGGGTGGTAGGGATTATGGAGTGGTGAGGGGTAGTGTAATGACTGTGGATGGAAGGTGGGCAGTAAGTGAGAAGGAGGTTGTAGAGTGAGACTAGATATTCAAAACAATGTGACAAGAACAATTGTCTGCATGCATATTAACTAAGACAAATACATCCCTTTACATGAGAGAATGTAAATCAGAAGGCAATATTCTAGAGATACAGTTAATATGGCATGTTATATAAACAACTACTTAAGAAACAACACACTGCTTGCTTTCCTATGACTAACAACTAAGCACAATGAGGAGAATAGTTATGCTGCACACATTACTATCGCCCATGTACTCATATGAGCAGGGGTGGGGATAATAATATGGAGGTCACCTTAAGCAGGTTAGCAAGAGACCTAAATCACTATATTTTATATGGTGCTTACAGACATAGATGCTGTTACAACCTTAGAGCGTAAGCAGAATATATTATATTAGTGTGGCAATATGCTGAATGGGTATAACTACAGTACGCTTTAAACACGGTATGTCAGTCTAAACTGGTCCAAACAGTTTGTAAACACTCGATTGGATGCCAACCTCTAATAACAGTAAATGCATACACTTGCAGTTTGGAATGGTCGACAGTGTTTAAATAACATGCGTATGTGTTTTAACGGACCTCAAATTCCTCTAAATCTATGGATGCAGGCATTAGCAGATTCTAGTGTTGTGACAGTGTTTAAATCATATCCGTAAGCACTTTAGCAACCCTGTATGCGATTTTGTGAAAAGCTCTACTCAAAGCTATGAATGCAGGCCTTAGCAGATTATAAGGTTCCGTCAGTGTTTAAATCACATCCGTAAATACCTTAGCAACCTTATAAGTGATTTTATGATAAGTTCTACTAACAGATACTATCGTGGTTTTGTATTTTAATCTCTGGACACAGGATCTAGTTTCTGATGAGCCCAATACATATAAATAGTGCAGCTGCACTACAATTCAGTATACTCAAAGATATCATGCTCTAATTAATGAGGCAGCACTCCATTAAGCAAACGCAAAACAGTATTCCCTAGACGAGGCCAAACAACAGTTAAATAATGAGGCAACAGTTAAATAATGAGGCAACCTTCAATTAAGTATGTTTAAAGACAGTATTGTCAAATAATAAGGCAGCACTACATTAAACAGCTACATTAAATTAATGCAAAACAGTATGCTCTAGACTAGCCTAAGAACATTTAAATAATGAGGCAACAGTTAATTAATAAGGCAATACTGCAGTACGCTCTAGACGATAGTTTTAAATACAAAAGGGAGAGGAAAAACATGAGTGAACATTTATATCCCTCATGGGACTCTATAGAGTCCAAGTATGCATATTATTTAAAAGAAGAAATAGATGAAAACAAAGAAACGCAGTCTAAAAATACAAGGTAGTCAGTTCACAAGAGATATTAGAAAGCATTCTTATATTGAAAGAGTGGTAGGCAGTTAGAATAGTTTTTCAAAAGAAGTTCATAGGTAGTTATTAGGCATATAGTCCAGGAAATCATTGAGGTGACTAGCCCAAATTCTCAAATGCCCCAAAGTGTTGCTCAGTTACGTGACTTGCTCAATGTCTCACAGCAGGCAAATGTTGGTGGAGAGATTCAAACCATGTCTATTCTTCTTCTATAACTTCCAGAATTAAAGGTATTCAAAAGAGTAAAAGGATTCAAGACTATATGGGACATATTCAGATTTAAATGTAGTTTTTTTTTCTGGAATAAAAAATAAGTTAATAATAAAGTGGGATCTACAGTTCATCTGTTAAGAAGGGAAATAAAGACACTAGGTAGGTCAAGTGGTCCTTATCTTCTGTCAGAATTTATTCTTCTGCGATCTTTGTTTCTGCTGTCTAAGAAACATTAGTAATTTGTTAAATAATTCGGGTCTATATTAAAAGCATGAACGTTTACTTACCCAAATACCTAAACACCAACACATATTCCGCGAACCACAAATACACCGAACGCCCTAAACCGCGAAATTCAAAAACTCGAAATGTCATAGTTGTCCCATCCCACCACCCGCTACATACTACCTACACAAACAGACTAAATAAACCACATACATACACTAACCTAAACCCTTCTTCTAACCCTAAACTAAACCCTACTTCTAACCCTACACTAAATCTTGCATATACCACCATGTATGCACTTAACTTAACCTGCACCCTAACCCTACGGTCCGTAACTATCGCACACTTACCTTAAAAAGCTATACCCAAACAAACTAAATAATCCACACACATACACTTAATAAAACCCTACTTCTAACCCTACACTAAATCTAACATACATTACCATCTATGCACTTACCTTAACCTGCACCCTAACCCTAAAGTCCATAACTATCACACACTTACTTTACGGAACTATACCACAGAAGGGCCAACCATAATGATTCAACATTTCCGATTTCACGCTTCAGGATGATCGATGTTTTTGCAGTTTGATG
This sequence comes from Protopterus annectens, assembly GCF_019279795.1. Taxonomy (NCBI): domain Eukaryota; kingdom Metazoa; phylum Chordata; order Ceratodontiformes; family Protopteridae; genus Protopterus; species Protopterus annectens. The sequence continues at coordinate 54,613,445 of NC_056748.1, read as the reverse complement.
AAGACATGTCAGCGTTTAGGTATTCGGGTAAGTAAACATTCGTTATTTTAATATAGACCCAAATAATTCATGCCTCCTGAACCTAACAGGCTTCTCTGAACATGTCACTGATGCATTAGATTTGAGCAAATTGTTTTACACTGCCTACCTGGACCTGTCCAAGGCCTTTGGTACCATCTCACATTTTGGCATTATCAACAATCTAATCAAACTAAATGTAACCTCCCTATGATACCACTAGATAGCAAATTAGATAACTGAAGGAAACCAGGTGATTAGTGGCAGGAATGTTCTTTTCGAAAATGTAGTTACCCAGGAATTGGTCCTAGGACCACTTCTCTTCTATATTTATTACACTGCTGTTATGGCCAACTAAGTTTCCAGATGTGACTTGGAGATTTCATTAACACAACATCTAACTTCGAGATTCTTCAAGAGAAATTAACCAAACCAATAGGTGGTGCCTTGACCATAGCCTAAAAGTAAATGGCAAAAAATGCAGCACTGTGTCCTTTGGCAAAACTGGGTACCCTTGCACCTACCACACAGGTTACACCACTTTGAAAGTTGATTCAACCAGTTTGGACCTGTGCATTTTACTTGACAATGATCTATCCTTTGATCATTATGTATCCACAATGGTTGGGAAATCCTTTCACTTTACCAGACTAATTACTGGGGGTATTTCTTCCGGATATAAAGAAGTCACCATCCCTCTCTACTCCTTCTTCATCAAGCCCATAATAGAGTATAATGACCACTTTGGTACATACCTATCTAAGTATATGATCCTGCCTGAGACACTGCAATGTTTTCTCACTGATATAATCAAGGACATGTGTTCTTTGAGCTACACAGGCTACCTTAAAATGCACTCTCTCTCTCTCTCTCTCTCTCTTTTGTTTTCTACAGACACTTGAGAGGTTACCTCCGTCTAGCCTACAGAGCAGCAAATGACTCATTATTATGTGACCTCATGAACATCTGCAAAATTAATAGCACCCTGAATACCCACTCAAGAAATGTTAACATCCACCAAAACATAAATAGTATTTACTGTCAAGACAGATATACCAAAGAATCCCTCTTTTACGGAATAACTTCCTTTGAATATAAAGCAAAGCGGTTCCCATATCCCCTTTGTGCATTACCTGGATGAATGGATGGGCAATCATATATATACACTAGGTCATATATATATATATATATATATATATATATATATATATATATATATATATATATATATAAACATTAGGTCATATATATATATATATATATATATATATAAACATTAGGTCATATATATATATATATATATATATATATATATATATAAGCATTAGGTCATATATATATATATATATATATATAAACATTAGGGCATATATATATATATATATATATATATAAACATTAGGTCATATATATATATATAT